>NW_007578544.1:0-44460 GCF_000690725.1 Stegastes partitus | reverse complement strand
TTGTTTTCAGATGAAATAACCCAGTGGAGACTATTTAGACAGCGGTGTGCTTGGGAATTGTAGAAGAAGTGTTGTCACTCATTTGTCCACTGGGGAGCAGCGACTAACTTCATTTACAACTAAACAAATGTCTCAATATGCATGTTGGTCCAAAAGTTGTGTCACTCATTTATGTTAAAAAATAATTTCTCAAATCTTGACATTGGCATCAAAAAGTTAGTCGGGGAAGGTGGAGTCAGATGAGCTGGTTTTTGCTTGAGTCTTTACAATGGAAGCGTGACAGTAAAAATAAAACATGTACATATACGTCAGGGTGTGGGGCATTCCTGGGAATAATTGGTTTGGATCTAAAATAAACAAACAAAGTGATAAATTGAGCCTTTGGAGAAAATATGTCGGGGGTAAATTGTGCTATTGATTATGCTGAAGTGAAAATGTTATGCCTTATATATCAAAGCAAGACAAATTCAACAGCAAATGGCGTCTTAGAAGTTGTATTTAAAGATAAACTGTGCAACTTTAAAGGCCAGTTTTCTTCCAAAAGGCCCACAGATGACAGACATGACCACATCTTTACAAAACTGGGGACTTTAAAGGCCACTTGTCTTCAGTAAGGTCTGAGTATTTCACATTTTTAGAACAAAATCCTGTTTAACATCAATAAAGTTTACAATCCAAAGAATTCTGTTCTTCAACAGGGCCTACGTATTTCACATTTCCATAACAAAATCAAGCTAGAAAAAAAATAAATGCAGGGAAAATAAAAATATCAAGGCAAGATCAAAATTAAGTCCAAATCCACTGCAATTCTCCTCATACATCCGGGAAACTATTCACCATGCCACTGATCCACACGGCAGGGGAATATAAACTTCTGCTTCCCTTCCGGCGCTTCCCCGGGGCTTTCTGAGGTGCTGCTAGTTTCTAGATCACCTGCTTTCTGTGGATGATTCCCTCATCCTTCTCCTTGAAGGTGAAAATTGCCCTTCCATCCAGATGGAGCCAGTGGCCCAACCTAACCCCGGCCTTCTGGCTCAACTAACCCCACTGCCACCTTTTTAACTAAAGCGCATCATCCAGGCAGTTTGGAGCTAAGTTCTGTTTCAGATGTCACAATAATTGTTCGGATGTCTCACCTGCATTAGTGTCCTGTGGTGTGGTCCAATGCTACACAGAGGCATCTAAAGAAACTCAGAACAGAGCTGCTCGAGTTGTGCTCCACTGTTCTTTTCAAACAAATGTGTGTGAGATGCACAAGAAACTGTCCTGATTAACAGTAGAGGCTAAACTACAAGCTCGTCTGTTCATGTTCATGCATTAAGTTTTGGCAAAGAGAGAGCCCAGATTTTTAAATGAAAAACTCTTATTTTTGGGTTTTGTCACAATTATGTGACTCGACTAGTGACCTCCGGTACTTTGGTCGTCCCCGGGTCCAAAACCACCTTCATGGAAAGAACTATTGTTTACAGAGGAGCAAAAGCATTTACAGTGTTGTGTCAACTTGCGTTTACTGTTATCCATTTACTGCTTTGTACCGGGTTGCATTATAAATGAAATGTTTGCTATTTATTATGTATTTTAATTTTTTGTAAATTGTGATTTTTATTTTTTACCCTGGCTGCAAGGTGGTGCAGTTGGTAGCACCGTTGCCTCGCAGCAAGAAGGGGGGGCACCAGAATCTTTCTGCGTGGAATCTCCATGTTCTCCCCGTGCAGCGTGGGTTCCCTCCGGGTTCTCCGGCTTCCTCCCACACAGTCCAGAAACCTGTTGAGGTTGATTGGTGATTCTGGATTGTCCATGTGCTTGGTTGTCTGTCTCTAAGTGTAGCCCTGTGATAGACTGGTGACCTGTCCAGGTGTCCCCTGCCTTCACCCTGAGTCAGCTGGGATAGACTCCAGCCCCCTGTGACCCCAGTGAGGATTAAGGTGTAGAGACAATGGATGGATTTTTATTCCGGGACCCCAGGAAGACTAGCAATCAGTTTGTGGGAGCTCATGGGGATCCTAATAAAGAATAAAGGATGCAACACTCGTGAAACCACAAACATGACACATTTACTTTAAACAGCAAAAAAAAAAGCAATTTTGTTGACTAAAGTGTGCTCATCTCTTACTCCATGTGCTCCTTCTCCTTGTATAATAAAGACCTCTTCAGAAGTGTTTGGTTACATGATCAATGTCTTCTTTGGTTTTATACTAACAAGGGGTGACTCCAGGTTCATCTTACCCTGCTCTGCCCTATCAAATGCAGCTGTCAGTGGGATTAAGGGTGACACAATTAAATAAACTAATTGTGTAATTTGATGTCTGCAACCAAATCCGGTTTTTTCTTTGCAGCAGCAGCAGCTTTACTCACAAACTCTCTTTTATTTCTTACTATGCTGTAAATCATGTTTTTGGGGCGTCTTCAGAATAAGCTGTGATTGAATCCCCCCCTCCCCTCCTCTCCGCCGGCCTCCGGGTGTTTTCAGCCCCTCGTCCCCGCCCACACGCACACATGACCCGGGTCACATGACGCTGAGCCCCGCTCCTACCCCCTGGTTCAGACAGACTGGCTACACGGAGCGAGGCTAGCTGTTAGCTTCCACTGTCTAGACGGCCGAGATGGTGAGTATAAAAACACGCATCAGCTACTCGGACTGCACAGAAACAAACCGTGGTGTGTGTTTATTAAAAAAATAAAAAATAAAAAAAACAAACTGAACATTTCCACGGCGCGCGGGGCTCCGCTGGCAGCAGATGTTTAAATCTGACAGGGCAGCTAGCTGGGCTGGTCCAGTTAGCATCAGTGCGAGGCCGACTTTCTCAGGGGTGTTGTGGCTAGCTGACGGCCCAGCAGCTGTGCCCGACGATAACAGCAACTTTTAGCGTTTGTTAATAACTGAAGTCATCGCGTTTCGTTCGCGCTTTCGTTCGCCGCGGCTGCTATGCGGCTAAATGAAACGTCAGTGTTAGCTAGCGCTGCTAGCTTAGCTCCGTGTGCTGTGAAGTTGGAGCGTCACATGCGTGTTGATTGCAGCAACAGCTCCTCAAATTATGTGTTCTCCTTAAAAGTCATGAAAGGCCTCGTTTGGGATTTGAGGTTAGAAATGCTTTTATTGCAAGTCGCTACCCGAAGACTGTGATGCAGAATTGAGTGTTTACCCCCACTGATGGCTCCTGTGTTAGCTGGTTGAGTTTTAAAATAAGAGTCCTCTGTGCTGTAGATGCATCCTCTCTTACAGGAGAGGTCGAGTCTCCAGCCAGTCTCTCCTGACATCTTGATGACTGGGCTGATTCCTCCAGATCCGCTGCTCCTGCATGTTGAAGCATGTGTTTGTGACTTGGTGCCAGCTCAGAGGAAAATAATGAGGCTGTGCAAGCTGCTGATGAGTGACCGGTTTGTTGTGGAAATAATAGCTGCTGTCATTGTGCTGGCAGGGTTTAGGAAGTGGGATTGTGAGAGTTTACATGGTCACAACTTCAGACTGTAATTGTGTCAGAGCACACCCTTCAGTCTAGAACATGTGCACGCAGACAGGGATGTTATCTTGGCATCTCTGGTGGTGTTTTTCATTATTGCCTCATCCTGTTTGTCTGTACAGTCGATTGAATGTGAACAAATTCTGCAGCTGAGAACACACCCAGTCCTGCTGCCGTTATTTACAGTTTGAAAACTAGTGTTTTGGCTTCTCTGATCTATGAAGCCACACATTGTTATGTTGGTTATAATCATTTCCAGTCTCTTAAGTTGATAAATCATATGTTGTGATTTATTTTTGTTTGTTATTTGTCTTCATTTTGTTGTCAGTGCTCTTGGACGTCTCCCCTTCAGGGTAAACCTTCTGAAGCTTGAAGAATGTTTAATTATCATCTGACACTAAAATCTGCTTTTTGCTCTTTAGATAGCCATTAACCACATGATTACAGTTTTCATTTGCTCTTTAAAAAATGCTTAGTCATTTTAATATTCAAACAAGCACCATCTCATACGCCCGTTGCTCCTGTTTTTTTTTATATAACTCCGTTTCATACTTTGTGTTTCCAGAGTTTCCTGGGAGGTTTGTTCGGGCCGGTATGTGAGATCGACGTACTGCTGAATGACGCAGAGAACAGAAAGACAGCCGAGTTGAAGACAGAAGATGGGAAAGTGGAGAAACACTACCTGTTCTACGACGGAGAGTCTGTGTCTGGCAAGGTAGACCGAGTTTGCATTATTTATAAAGCAAGGTGCAGAGCTCCACAGGGTTTCATATGAGGGTCCTCCAACACATGAAGCATGGTTTAAATAGGCTGTGAATTTACTCAACAGTTAGCAGTCAGCACATAATGGATGTCTCTGCCATACTACAGTCTATTTTGAGCTCCTCTCTTTAACTGAGTCTAGTGGGAAATTAAGATTCTTTTGATGAGTCTGTCAGACATGCTCTGGCTTCGGGAGGAACTGACGCCCAGTGTTTCCAGGCTCATGAATACATCAGCTGATATAACGCCGTTATTAAGTAATCTTGCCGCCTGTCCAATATTATTTGACCTCTGTTTGCATCTTCTGTCACCTCACACGGAATCTCATTAAGGCAGCGTGAACTGTAGTCTTCAGATCAGTGGCGCAGCAGCAGATTCGAGTGGAAAGAGATTAATATTTAGCTCCAAAAAAAAAGCTAATATTGTCAGTAGTTTGGATTGTTTTAGTGTTTAACTCGGATTATCTAACAACTGTCATGTGCAAAAGCCCAGTGATGTCGGCTCTTAAGGAATTTTCAAGCGAGGAGAAGAAGTTATGCAGTGTTTGTAGAAAATCATCTCTGTAGCCTAGCTCATTATGAATTATTATGTATTATAGGTGAAGACATTTACACGTTAAATTTTAAATGTACTTTAAAGGAAACATATCCTAGTTGTTGTGTCAACATCTAATAGATTTGTAAATTGGGAATATTTTCAAACTGAGGGCTGCACTAAAAAGAAAGTTTGACAAAGCCAGGCTTTCTTTGTTTAAGCTGGCTTGACAAAGCCGAAAGCCCCAGCCAGAGATTACAGGTATCATGAAGGTGGTTATCAACTTTCTTTGTAAACTCAGACTTTCTGCTGCCGCTACTGCAAATGGTGCAAGACAGGAATGCTGATAGAAAACTGTTAAACATGTTAATATATCATATGTTACCGATGCAGCTGCTTATTTCCAAGTGACGGCTTGCACGTTAAAGTTAAACTTTAAACCTTATATATTTAAACATGATCTTGTATTGAAGTGCGTTTAGGTCTGACACTGTCCCATAATGCAGGATGTCACTTTAATTTTTATCTCAATCAGCAAAAAATAATGTTATTGATTGAATATTCTCTGTAATAAATATCAGCAGAATAAACCATTTTCTAATCTGTGTTTTACCAGCAGAGTAAACGGACTTGACAGCAAATCGGAGCCAAACTTAAAAACATATTTATGTGATTTCTGCATCGCCAGCTAAGTACATGTCTGGTTCCCACGGCAACACGATGCATACAGTGTGCGATACTGTAACTCCACGGCTTCATTCCATGATATTCGTAACGCACAACTCAGCGTGTTTGCAGATAAAACACATTCCCTCAGCTGAGAATCTGTATCGCTCATAAATGATAGTCAGGAAACGATCTGGTTAAAGGGAGACGCTCTTTCCAACTGATTTAAATCCGAAACTCTGAATATAACCTGGACCAGGTTAGCTCCAGAGCATCAGTTACCATGGAGATCATCTTTAAGCTCAACACACTTGCTAACCCACTAATCTCGCTTCATAGTGCAGCCCTCCGGCATCGTGACAGCATGTTTTTAAGTTGGTCTGAACAAATGTTTCCCCTGCAGGTGAATCTAAATGTGAAGCAGGGAGGAAAGCGACTGGAGCATCAGGGCATCCGCATCGAGTTTGTTGGACAGATAGGTGAGCATGATAGAAGCTGTATACGGTCTGTGGGGGTTTACTTGTTATTCATTAATATAACAGACTCTGTACAGGACTTCATTCATACCGTTCTCCACTCATCTGTGTAACAGTTCACGTCCAAACAGGTGTTTATAGTGTGTATGGGCATGTAGTGTTTATTTCTACATGTATCCTGCAGTGTTTATTTTCTTCTTTTTTTTTATTGTCATTCTTTACTTGGCGGGGAAAAAATTGTAAAATTGCACATATGAAAATATTTGTATTGTATTCTTTTTTCTTCCTGCTTGCTTTTTTTGTATATCTTTGTTATTATTTGTGCATTTGCTACTGCGATAAAACATTTTCTCTTGTGGATCATTAAAGTTTTTCAAAGTGTCAATAGGATTGTGCTCATGGAAATATTAAGTTTAGTGCTAGTAACCTCTAAAGCGCCTCGTGCAGCTAGCTTCATTAAATATTTTAAGTGCTAATTGAATGGATTAGCTGGAAAACCCACTTGTGAACAGGACGCCGTCGGCTGCGGCTGAAAGGTTTAACAGGGCATGTGGTTGTCATGTGCAGTCTGCCATTGTGGAGCTAAAGCCTCCGCAAACTGTATTTGCAGCAGCAGGAGGGTAATGAGTTAAGTGTGCTCAAATAGAATGAGATCCCGAAATCAAAGTGATGTATATAGATTTTTGTGGGGTGTTTCTACCACTCTAAATCCACTCTGCTGTGTTTCAGAGCTGTTTTCTGATAAGAGCAACACCCATGAGTTTGTGGACTTGGTCAAAGAGTTGGCTTTACCCGGAGAACTCACCCAGAACAGAAGCTACGACTTTGAGTTCATGCAGGTGGAGAAGCCCTATGAGTCCTACACTGGCGCCAACGTCAGACTAAGGTACAATAATAATGCCTTTTGACTCCAAGTAAACTGCGTGTTGGATTATTTTAGTTGCGTGTAAAGTTTTATGACCGATGTTTTGGACAGACAAGGACCTTCCAGCATGGAGTATTCAGGTTCAGTCTTTTAACAGCCAGCAGTCTACAAGGGAGCTTTTCTGTAGCTCGCCTGGTGCTGTTAGCAGATAAATATGTTAATACATTGATGTAAGTTGTACTTGCATCACCAGTGCTGAAATGATTTAACAGTTGATTAGTTTGTCTATATGGATGTTTTTATATAGATTTTTGAAGTAAAAATAAGTCAGTTTCATAATTTTCTAACTTTTTCAAGATTTTCACAGCAGCAACGGTCATACATTTTCAAATGTAAAGGATACGACCGTCGTCTTTTAGTGACGCATGTTTGCTTGTTTTCTAAGTTTGATAGATTGGGGTGTCTGTCTTTTCTTCTTGCAGATATTTCCTCAGGGTGACAATAGTCCGTCGGCTGTCTGACTTAGTGAAGGAATACGAGTTAATTGTCCACCAGTTAGCCACCTACCCGGATGTCAACAACTCGATCAAGATGGAGGTCGGCATAGAAGACTGTCTTCACATCGAGTTTGAATACAATAAATCCAAGTAAGATCAACATCACCTTAACTTCTCTCATTAAGTCTACTTTGCCACCGTAGAAAATCACAAATCCAATTGAGACATGTCCTGAAGTCAGCTTGGACTTGATGTGTGTCTTTATTAGATACCACCTCAAGGATGTAATTGTTGGGAAGATTTACTTCCTGCTGGTCAGGATCAAGATCCAACACATGGAGCTACAGCTCATCAAGAAGGAGATAACAGGCATAGGTAAGAATCCAGGGCGGCTGCATATAAAAATAAGATCAATCACTTGAATGGAAGCACATCTGGACTTGTGCTAACTTTAAAGTTTAAAAGCTTTGATGTTTTTATAGCTGTAATGTGTTTTTCTCTTCTTTAAATAAGTTGGGTCTTGTTTGTTAGCTTTGCTCCACTCTCACATTTTATCCTCCTGTTTAGGTCCCAGCACCACCACAGAGACGGAGACGGTTGCAAAGTATGAGATCATGGATGGAGCTCCGGTTAAAGGAGAGTCAATTCCCATCAGACTGTTCCTGGCAGGTAGGAGCTCTTCTCCTCTTTGACAGTTAACATGTTGAGTGCTGATCCACATGTCGAGGCTGACACAATGCGGCCTCATGCCATTATGGTGTCACTGTTAACTTCCCTCCTGTTGAAGCGTTTAAATGGGCCTATTTTTACTTCATATGTGACTGACAGCTTATCACATCCTCTGCTTCCTTTCAGGATATGACTTGACACCCACCATGAGGGATGTGAACAAAAAGTTCTCTGTGCGCTACTTCCTTAATCTGGTGCTGGTGGATGAGGAGGACAGGAGATACTTTAAACAACAGGTAACTCACTTGTATTCGATATCAGTGAGCTAATACGTGTACGTTTCTCCTGCACACATGAGCATCAGATGAGTTTTAAATATGGAGCATTTTCAAAAGGGCAGCCAAACAAGCTTATTTTCCAGTGATAACGTTGCTGTATTGTATTCACTGCTGCACTCCGGGGATTTATGCTGTGAATATTCCATTTAGACCGTTGATTACAGCGACTGCCTGCATTAGTCACTGTAATAGAGAGACAATCTATTTTTCATAATCCAACAGTCTTTTTGGTAATTGTGTCTTTTAAACATTAGTAAAATTGATATCCGGGTGCCTTGATGCTTTGCTAAAAGAATGTTTGTCACACATATGAAGCCCTGCAGCAGCAAAGTTGTCATTACTCAGATAAACGTAATTTCTGCCTATAAGAAGGAACCTTACCATGTTGATTCAGTTATTACTAACAATCATGCATCTTTGCGTTTTGATCCCTGGTAGCATAATGAAATAAATTATTTCTTTTTTGGATTATGCAAATATACACGTGTTAGCAGGGGTAAATCCTCAAACTTGTCTTCAAACCAACACACAGGATTACTTCAGTAAAATTCCTTTACAATAAAAGTTTTAACAGTTTAAACAGGTTTAATGGTAACCTATTGTCTGTGCATGGTGTGGACTTATGTACTGAGGGTGACACTTTGTTCTGTTAATCTTGAATTTATAAAGAGCCAAGTTAGTATTGATAGAAACAAAAGAAGAAGGTCTCAGGGTGTCTGAGGCTACGTTCAGACTGCAGGACTTAATGCTCAATTCGGATTTTTTTTGCGAGTTCGTTCACATTTCCAGTTAAATCGACTTGTATGTGATCTCCTGTGTGAACTTCATACGACCCAAAAGTGTCCCGCATGCGCAGAAGAGGACACGACGACGTCACACACAGTGTTTGTTGAAGTAAACACAGATGGTAACGGTGGAGCGTATCTTGCGATTTTGTCGTCCAACCAGAGCCAGCATATTTACAATGCTTTAAGGAGAAGATTAAAAAGGAAGAGAGCCAGGTTTTTGGCCGTGGCGTTTTGTGGGGCAGTGGCAGCAACGTCTGTGCAGAGAAATGTGTGGGTGTGGAGTCTACTTGAACGCAGAATAGTGACGTCTGACGTGTTGGTCGGATAAATGCGACCTGACCGTTCAGACAGAAGTCACACGGCAACAGATCAGGTACATATCAGATTTAGGGCCACATAACCAAGTGGCCTGGGTCGCATTTGAAAAAATCAGATCTGTGTTGTTCAGGCTGTCATGAAAAGATCAGATACAGGTCGCATAGGGGCAAAAAAATCAGATTTGGGTCACTTTAGCCTGCTGTCTGAACGTAGCCTTTGCCTCATTTGTTTCATATCATTATCATTTTAACATAGTATTAAAACAACATCAAGTACAGAACTAGTTGTCTAACCATTAGCCTCTCAGACGTTGTTTTTTGTATTGTTGGGAGACAACTTCTGACCTTTGTGGGTTGTGTGTGGTGCCCCATGTGTTGCCATACGCTGACATCTGACTTGCATTTGGGGAATTCATGTGTGACTTGTGTGGTATCCTGAGAATATTCAAGCACACACATGCATTCCTAAATGTTTTGTTCTTCTTTTTTTTGTCACATTGTTCCTTGTCTTGTTTACACCTGTTTGTCCACCGCTCTGTTCTTGACTTTACTGTACGTTCTCATGCATTCACTCCTCTGCCTCTGTGTTTAGGAGATTGTTTTGTGGAGAAAAGCTCCAGAGAAGCTGAGAAAAAGAAACTTCCACCAGCGCTACGAGTCGCCCGAGCCCCGAACCCAACCAGTCGAAGCGGAGCAGCCAGAGATGTGAGGCCCCGGGCTACGAACTGAAACTCCACACAGACACACCACAGCTCTTCACTGCTGAACAGCCAGAGGTGTGAGGGCTGCCCCACTATCTCCCTGGACTGAGCAATGTCTGTATACATGAAAACACATAACATACCTTTAGACATCCCCCCTCCCCCCTCTCACCACGTCACAGCTTTCGGATGTGAGCTGCCCACCATCACTCTGTCCCCCCAGGACTGAAACACACTCGCATACACATGCACACAAGCATACAATCCAAGTCTGCAGAATGCTAAATGTCAAGGCAACAGTGCAAAACAAACCAACCCAAGTAACAAAACAGCAAGACAGCCTATGTCATCCTGGCGACACGGGCTGAAGACACACTCAAGCACACACAAGTGAAGCCATACAGTTTGCTGAATGCATAATAAAACAGGAGCAAAGACAGAAAAGAGGAGATGGCTACAGACCACCGCACCACTTATCTCTTTGTT
This sequence comes from Stegastes partitus, assembly GCF_000690725.1. Taxonomy (NCBI): domain Eukaryota; kingdom Metazoa; phylum Chordata; class Actinopteri; family Pomacentridae; genus Stegastes; species Stegastes partitus. Next base: position 33,900 of record NW_007578544.1, on the reverse strand, counting down.
TTGCAGCAGGAGCTTCTTTTGTTTGCATACTGAACAGCACTTATCCTGGACTTTCTCTTCCATCCTCCTTCCCACATCCCCTACAGAGTGACACTTTCTATAGTCTGGATGGGCTACTGATTGAAAGTAGATGTGGTGGATCTGTCTGAACGAAGGATGTGAGAGGCTGAGCTATGAGTCAACGCACACACACACACAATATATCAGAGTTTAAACTCTCATTCTTCCATCTCTCAGTTTTTGTTACTGTACGTATGTAAAACTGTTCACAGACTTCCAAGTAAATGCCTGCTTCGTTGGGAATTTTGTACAACAAATATCCATCTTAACGTAGGTGTAATCCTAAATTAATATCAGATGGAAACGTATCCCATTCTTACATGTTTCTACTTCTAGACTGCAGCTTATTTCATTCAAGAAAGTCTATTCTATCTTTTCAATTCAAGGTGGTCATTGTCATTTCAGTGTAATATATTTCACAAGATCATTTAATTAAATTCGAATCATAATTTAGCGCTTCAACAAATGGTTGTTGTTGTTGTTGTGGATTAGTCTGCAGATTCTCAATTCACTGTTTATTAAGAAAATGTGAAATGTATCCGTTACAAATTCATCTGCAGATGTCAGCTTCCCAAAACGCAACAAACCATAACGTTAGAGAAAAGAAATGATTATTTGATCATCGGAAAAAACTGGCAATTCGTTTTCTCTTGACCGACTAATGAGTCTCTTCAGTCCTTTGTTAAGATGAATATTTGCTGTAAATGTCACTAAAGATGTTCATCGGTTTAACAGGAATTCTTCCAAATGTATCTGACGGTTATGATTTCTCTGTTAGTCTGCATGCACGATGCATCTTGTTTGATTATGTACCGTGCTGCTTTTTTTTTTTTTTTTAGGACTAAGCTATAATTGTTATTTTAAGGATTTCTTCACCCATATTCCAAAAAAGGTTTTGTTTTTTTTCTCAGCAAGGTTTTCGGATGGAAGAGGGGAGGGGGGGTTAAATTTCAGCACCTCAAATGAAATTCCTCTGGTCTTCTTTAATTGGGATGGAGAAAGAAACTCAAACTGTGACAGTAAATCTGTTTGGCAACGTAGAAAATACGGTTATTTGTAATTTGGGTGAATTGAACCTTTAAGTTCTCATCACGTCTGCTGGTTGTGAAATCAGTCAATGTAAGAAAAAGATTTTCTTCAATTTCTGTAATTTGAAACTTGAAAAAAAAAAGAAAAAGGAAAGCTGAGAGAGTTATGCAGCAGCTTTAACCTGAAAATGACGGTTCTTTAATCACCATTCTTTCTGTTTCCATCTTGAATGATTCAGTAGAAACACGATACGATAGGTCGCCATAATCAGCAGACTGTAAATTCACTGTTCTCGTCAGTTTCACCTTGTTTATCATAAGGTGCCGTTTTTGAGCCTGTTGGTTTGGTATGTTTAGAATACTAATGTAATAAATGGCTCACGTCTGCTTTCGTTAGCACTGGAAGGGATGCGGTATCAATATACTGTCACATCCAACTATGTTCCACTGTGATGCTCAGACCGGCAGTGTAGGTCCTGCTTTAAAGACACTGTTATCAGCCCTGTGTGTGGGGCGCTTTTGCCCTTCAGCTCTGATCTATGGCCAGTTTTGCACTTTTCCCTCCAAATGCTTAACTTTGCATTAAAGGGGCATGGACGCTGAAGCTAAACATCACTCAAGGACGACGTCACCTCAGAGATGATCTGAGTCTGTAATTGAAATTATACTGTCATTTATATATCACTACATATTTTAATTTGACTTAAAATGTACAATATGTGTTGCTTTTTGTCTCTTTCATATGCAGCTTATGTCACTACGTCACGTTTGACTTTATAATTGTCTGAATGCAGAGCGACAATTCAGGTTTCTTTGTTGTTCCACACTCGTGTTGACCTTGTAGTCTGGGTTTATTTTGTTTGGAACTGTGTAATTTATTTGCAAGCAATGCTTTCTTTCTTTCTTTTTTTCTTTCTTCCTGCCAGATGTATTTTCTGTCTTTCTGACACCATACTGGTAGGGTTTGTTTGGTTTTACTTTAAATACCGTGAAAGGTCATGAAGAAACACTTAAAAGCCAAAACTCTCTGCCCCTGTCTTATCTACTGCATGTAAATCCCTACACAATGTCCGATCATGCCATTGTGTGTTTGAGTGTGTCTGAGTGGATGCGTGTGTGTGTGCGTGTGGATGTGGATGTGTGCGTGGGTGGGTGTGTATGGTAATATGTGTGTATATATACACCAAACCCAAATATATAGCTAAAATGAATCATGAATAAAGCAGATTTATACTGAACTTCCTTTGAACAACACTCTTTTTCTCTTCATGAAGTTCATCAATGATATTCTCCAACGTGGAAAAAAAAAAGCATTGCAGTCCGCATAAAGAGCATGGTGTAACAACTGACAACTTTTAGAAAATGTAACTGCACAGTTAGATTAATACAGGTCTTGCTTGTGTCTGTAGGGTTTCTACAATTCTGGTTGCAGGCCTGCGACAACAGAAGGACAAGCTTCCGTAATTGATTGCTTGCAGTGAGAGGGTGATTTTCTGTAATACAAGTTTTCAGAAATTTGATCTTAAACTGTGCAAATGTAGTATGATGTGTAAAACTGATCCAATTTGCATTTGTTTCCACAGAAATCTAAACATAGCATAAAGCTAGTTTCACAATTTTGGTTTCATTTTGGTGAATAGAATAGAATAGAATGCTTTTTATTGTCATCATACACAAGGTACAACAAAACAAATGCATGATTTTATTTTATGTTTTAATGAATTAGTTTTTTTATATATATATATATATGTTTTTTTGTACTTCAAGCAAGACATGTCCAATTGGATTTTTGTTTTTAATATTTAATATTTTGAACGGCAACTGGGGCTGCAAGGTGAGTCTGTGGTTAGCAGTTGCCTCACAGCTAGAAGGTCGCCGGTTTGCATCCCAATGAGGACCTTTTGGGATTTTCTGCGTGGAGTTTGCATGTTCTCCCCATGCAGCGTGGGTTCTCTCCGGGTTCTCCGGCTTCCTCCCACAAGGTCCAAAAACATGTTGAGCTTTATTGGTGATTCTAAATTGTCCGTAGCTGTGAATGTGAGTGTGCTTGGTTGTCTGTCTCTAAGTATAGCCCTGTGATAGACTGGTGACCTGTCCAGGGTGTCTCCTACCTTCACCCTGAGTCAGCTGGGATAGACTCCAGCCCCCCGTGACCCTAGTGAGGATGAAGCGGTGTATAGATAATGGATGGATGGATGAATGAGTGGATGGAAAACAAAAGTTCTGAAATTTTAAATTTAAACATGAAAATGTGGTGTTCTCTAATTAAATAAGCCTCATTCATTCAATCATGATTCACATTTGGAGTATATTGAGGTACGCAAAGCAGCGCTGCAGGGATTTGACATCAGAATGAACAGTATCTACATTACAGCACAACAATGTACATGACAACAAGATACAGAGGAGACATTAACATAAAGGGTGAACAGCCAGGCCCCAGGATTGAACCTTATCTTTTGCAGTTTTCACAAAATTTGAATTATTGTCAGATAGCAATAATCAAGACATAGTTTCGAGAAGAAAAAAACAAACTCAAAGTTGTTTTGGATTTTTTCTTTACACTAGTCTAAAAGAAGACATATTGTGGGAGCAAAACATCCCAATATCTCAAAATTAACCAGTGCCTGAAAACTTTACCTGCAGTATCTCATCTTTCATTCATAAAATAAAATTCCCTAAAATCACAACCCTGTACATTTTTGTAAACAACACACATAAATTTTATTTATTTCTGAAGAATAAAGTGGGGAATAGAAAACCTTCAAAACATATTGTTTTAGTCGATACTACAATGTGCAACTAGTCTCTCTCATTCTGTAAGCGGGAAATTTTTATGTATGGAGTCTTATGTATACACGATCTTCGGGTTCAGGTACAGAGGAGTCCCCAAAGCTGCCTGTTTGTAATTTGCTCTCTGAGTTGCACAATATCAAAAACAAAATAAGCTTGAAGAAAACTAATGGATCCCACAAATATTTCATCATAAAACTGGGCTTCCATTACTGTATTTTGAATAGGACTCCATTTTTTTTGTTCAATTTTAGCTCAGGCACATTTGTGGCCACCTATGTAGTGCCTGGTCCTGCCTCACGTTGTGCTCCCAGCAGGAAGAGAAATGTGTTGACCGTCCTCTGTTGGATTTTATGATATGTAATCCGCACATTAAGACCTGATAACACACTTTTTATTAGTAGCCCGCCGAAGACGCTGCTCTCCGGGATACAAACCGCTCGCAGCGATGTCGGTGAACCGGTGCGTGTATTTGTTTTCTCGGCTTCAGCGCCACATTAACGCCCGGACAAGTCGCATCACGTCGGGCAGCTGTCATGTGGCTTCTGGGTCTAGTTTGTTGCATAAACAACAGGCGGACTCTGTGGTCCACAGCAGAAATGTTTCGTCTAAAAGCTCGCCTCCTAAACCTCCGGACACCTCGCTGTTCGTCCCCGTCTCCCTGAAGAATGATAACGAGGCACATGGGACTGTGGGGGCCGAGCTGACCCAGCCGCTGGATAAACGTCAGTACACACCAGCATCAGCTCGTTTTCTAAAGTGCTGAGTACTTACATGGAGGTGATGTTCTCTGTATGTTCTTGCTGCTGTAGCTGATTCTGTTTGTGTCTGTTATTCAGATGAAATGCTGAAAATTCTGAACCGGTTTTACAAAAGGAAGGAGATGCAGAAGCTGGCAGCAGACCATGGCCTGGACGGTGAGAAAACATGCTGTTTAATTATCTGTTGATCATGTTGTGTGAGTACATTAGCTCCCAAAACACTTACCTTTAAGGTGAAGCTTGTGAATGCTATTCAGTCTGCCACTCTGTCTGCTTTTTTTTTTACTCAGTCAATAGTAATTGTCCAATTGTGACTGACCACTGGGTTTAAAGTGTCATAAATAAAAATACTGTACAAAACAGTTTAACGTTAAAGGTGATCAAAGTTGTGATAACCAGAGAGTGTATGTGTCCGCAGTGAGAGTCACAGAGCAAATGAAGACTAAAAATCTAAAGCTTTAGGACCCCTTGCTGTTACTTTAACATGTCTGTGTGGTGTTTTTCACATGCTGGTGTCAGACATTAGAATCAAACGGGTCGCCTAGCAGGTCACTTTCACTCTATGTTTACATGTATTTATGTGCTTGATGTGTTTGAGCAGAGTTGTAGGTGAGCTGGTGTGCTCCAGCTGCAGTGAGTGTTGAGGGGTGGGGGACGAGAGAAGCAGGGACTTTAAATATCTGCATTCAGCAGAGAGCAGCTTCCGTGACTGAAAACTGCAGCTTCCTGAATCATGTGAAGCCACCGATGATGATGATGTAGCTGCAAGTCAGTCAGAAATCAAACTGCTTCTACGGTGATCTCTGGTGACATCTTTGCCTTTTGCATTTTTTCTTCTGTGTGTACATACAGCTCGACTGTTCCACCAGGCCTTCATCAGCTTCAGGAAGTACGTCCTGGAGATGACCTCACTCCCTGCTGATCTGCACATCATCCTCAGTGACATCTGCTGCGGAGCAGGTTAGTTGCCTCCGTTGTGTGGATGTAGTTATTGTTATTTATTTAAAGCAATTCTTTCAATAGCTCTATGTCTGTTTTTCTCAAGGTCATATCGATGACATCTTCCCATACTTCATGCGCCATGCTAAGCAAATCTTTCCCATGCTGGACTGTTTGGATGACCTTAGAAAGATCTCAGACCTCAGAGTTCCTGCCAACTGGTACGTATCAGAGTCAGAACGTATAACATGTAGTTTTACAGTTAGCGCTCTGGATTATAAGGCTTCTAAATGTCATCATCTGTATACGAGTGTCATAACTTGTATTTATGTGTGTTCATCAGGTATCCTGAGGCTCGGACCATCCAGAGGAAAGTGATTTTCCACGCTGGACCCACTAACAGTGGGAAAACCTACCACGCTATCCAACGCTACCTGGCTGCCAAGTCAGGAGTCTACTGCGGCCCTCTGAAACTGCTGGCACACGAGATCTTTGAGAAGAGCAACGATGCTGTGCGTATTGTTTTTCTTCTGGTTTCCTTTAATTTTTTTCACATGTCTTGAAGATACTATTCATATGAGAAACCTTTTAGTGGCTCCAGAGGGTGTTTGTCCGTTGTGAGCATAAATCACAGCATTACAGTTTTGCCACACTAAATTGATACTCCTAATATTTCAGTTTAAATCAGCTTTATGTGCTCATGTCTTTATTTCACTGTCTACAGCATCTTTTTATCTTCATGTGTTTGTGTATTCTCTTGTGTCATCTTTATTATTTTTGTTGATTCTGATGACTGTTGTTCTCTGTGTACTCCCAGAATGTACCGTGTGACTTGGTTACTGGGGAGGAGAGGACCTTGGTAGACTCGGAGGGTCGAGCCGCTGGTCATGTAGCCTGTACCATCGAAATGTGCAGCGTCAACACACCTTGTGAGTGAACGGAGCGCATACCGGATGTGATGATGACGACTGGGCTTCTGTTATTTCATGTGTTTATTTCTACTTGTGTTCTTTTTTTTTTTTTTACTTCTTCCTAATTATTCCAATATTCTTTCTCTGAATGGCCGTTCTATGATGAGGATGTACAAAATAATTCATCACTGAACATGTATCACACAAATGTTTCTGATCAATCGTACACATCAGTGACATAATATTGAGCTGTATCTAATCTGATCAAAAATGATTGTAGTTATATTGAAACCTTAACTGGAAAGGAAAAGAAGTTTCTTCTACTCACAGAAAAATAATTGTATTATTATGATTATTTTTGAAACTTTGTGGTGTTGTAGACATAATCACTGATCCTCAACAGATACCTTATCACTGCCCTTCAATGTTGTTGTATTTATAGACATGAGATTTGTTTTTCTTGTGATATTTTAATCCACTGGCAAAGTTCTGCCACATTTTCTTTTGACAAGAGGCTCATCATCCAAAATCTAAAACTTCTGAGCCATCATATCTGTTCCTGTTAATATTTTTGGTTTCTCATGACTGACCATGTATACATTTACACACTGGTGGAAAGCTTACGTGTGTTAATTGATTACAAGTATGCACCTTTTTTTCTCTCTTTATGCGTCTGTAGATGAAGTGGCTGTAATAGATGAAATTCAAATGATCAAAGATCCTTCCAGAGGCTGGGCGTGGACCAGAGCACTGCTGGGTTTGTAGCACACATCCAAAAACATACGAACACACACAGAAGAGTTGTTTCGCTGTATTGCACCATGATTAATATGGCGTGAAGCTGAACTTTTGAGCATCTTTCTTTTACCATTCTGCGTATTTTTGCAGGTCTTTGTGCAGAGGAGATCCATGTGTGTGGGGAGTCTGCAGCCATAGACTTTATCAGAGAGCTGATGTACACCACTGGAGAGGAGGTGGAGGTGAGGCTGTAGCACGCAGCAGGAGGGTGATGCTCCTAATGATGTTTTTAACCCTTCTCTATGGACCACCACTCTCTCTCCTTAACTTGGTCTCCCTCTTTCTTCAGGTCCACACCTACCAGCGCTTGACTCCATTCTCCATCTTGGATCATGCTGTAGAGTCATTAGACAACCTGAAGCCAGGAGACTGTATTGTTTGCTTCAGTAAAAATGACATCTACTCAATCAGCAGACAGATTGAGGTCAGAGGACTGGAATGTGCTGTGATTTATGGGAGCTTACCTCCAGGTGAGTGTGGGAGCGGTTTTCAGGAAGACGTGTGCTTGTCACAGCAATGTGTGTTTGTTGCCTGGAAAGATCTAAAAAAGTTTGTCCATCACTGTTTTTGTGAACCATTAGGCATGTCTTTGTGTCAGAAAAAGGGGATTATAATCCTGGAAACAAACTGTCTTGTTATGTCCTTTTGAAAAAACATGTTTAATGGTTTCAGCTTAGCTTCCAAAATTCAGTTTAACACACGTTTTGTTTTTTTTTGTTTGTTTTTTTTACATTAGCTTTCTAGCTATTATTTGGGTGTTTGAAAAGACCAAAGCTTGGTTGTCTCTGTGATTTACAGGCACCAAACTGTCTCAGGCCAAGAAGTTCAACGACCCCGATGATCCCTGCAAGATTCTGGTTGCTACAGACGCTATTGGCATGGGTCTTAACCTGTAAGTACATCATCAAATCAAGTTTATTGTCATTTTGCTGTACATACACAGTAGTACAGACAAGATGAAAGCATGTTTCTTCAGGATCCAATAACTTAAAGCAATTTAGATAAACAAGTGTTTGCATATCTGGATCAGCAGTTCAACACCCTGACAGCCTGTGGAATGAAGCTGTTGATCGGTCTGGAGGTTCTTCCTTTAATGCACCAGAAACGTTTGGCTGATGGTAGCAGGCGAAATCATACAAAATGAAATAATATCAGATCCATGTCAAGTTACAACAAAAAATCATTGTAAGAAAACAGAAAAGCTTTAACACTTTCTCTATCAATTGCAGATGAATATATTCTATAGTGTAAGATATTTATTATTGTCTCTATAATATCTAGAATTGCATTTAAATGTATTATTTTTTTTCACATTTATTTGGATATGTAATACACAAATACAGCCTCCAACACTAGAGACCTTTGAAATAGTTTTCATGTAGGCTTTAGCAAGGCTCTAATCTTCAAGCTGTGGCTGATTATCGTCAATTAATAATGTAGATTCCATTAACTCAGCTGATATCTGCGCATTTCCATTTTTTCCCCTCTCTCTCTCTCCAGGAGTATAAAACGGATCATCTTCAACAGTCTAGTAAAGCCCAACCTTAATGAGAAAGGGGAGAAACAGATGGAGACCATCAGCACGTCACAAGCTCTGCAGATTGCTGGTCGTGCAGGGAGGTCAGTCTCATTTCAGTCTCAGGTTGGCTCCGCTCTGAAACAGTAAAGATGGGACAGAAGACATAATGCATAAAAGGTTTTTTAAGTTTCTGCCTGGGTAATATTCTAAACCTGTCTTTTCTGTCACCTGTTGCAGGTTTTCTTCCAAGTTTAAAGAGGGAGAAGTTACGACCCTGCACAGAGATGATCTGCCTGTCCTGAAGTCGATCCTGAGCCAAACTGTGGAACCCATAGAGGTGGTTATTTCACACACGCATATACACACACACACACACACACACACACACACACACGTGCACACACACACACACACAGACACACACACACTCACATGGTGCATTTGAATGTTTTTCTAAGGTTTATCTGTCCTTTGCCTCAGATGGCTGGTCTTCATCCGACTGCAGAGCAGATAGAGATGTTTGCCTACCATCTGCCTGATGCTACATTGTCCAACCTTGTTGTGAGTATAACCTACTGTTCATTTATCCTCACACCTTTTTTTGCATATAACGCCAATGTGAGAAAAATATAATCACACCGAGCTCTAGAAAGCAATGAGAGTTTACATAAAACAGGTTTTCCTTTATACTCAGTGTTTACTTTATTACTGGATCTTGGACTTGCATGTTCATTCTTGACCTTTGAAACAGTTGATGGAAGAAAATAGATGTGTCCCAGCTACATTTCTGGTTTTCATCACTGGGTGGAGTTGTCGTCACGTTTAACTAAGTGGCAAAATGTCAGGTGACATAATGACACCTGTACAAACTGTATTGTGCTAGAAGGAATGTGTGAATGTTGTCAGACTCATCCTAACGTGATTCTATTTATCAAGGCAAGGCAGGTTTATTTGTACAGCACAATTCGTACCCGAGGTAATTCAAAGTGCTTCACACAAAACTATAAGAAGACAGATAAAGTCAATCCACACAACATAAACACAATCATTAATTAATTACATTAAAAGCAAAGAGGCGGGTAAAATCAATCCATAAAAACATAATAAATATAATCAATTGACAATATTACAGATAAAATACTTTCAGCTGTCATATGCACAACTAAATAGAACCGTTTTTAGCCTGATCTAAGAAACAAAAATGCCCCAGTGAATCAATGAAATGAAGTAAAATATCGCACACAGTCTCCCTCATACATGTAGCTACTGTCATTACATGTAAAGAAAAGTCAGATTACTTTCTGTCTTTAAAAACTGAATGAGTTGTTTCACATGATTTCAAAATCAAATCAACAGAAATCTTAGAGGTGTATTGCTTTTCATAGACCTGCCAGTACTAAATACAAAGTGCTGTCATTAGCTTTTATTTATCTTTTATATATAATAATGTGTGTATTTTACTTTATGTCTTTGTGTGGTTTGTTATTTGGCATTTCAGATCTTCCAAAGGTCACTGTAGTAAATGGACATAAATAAAGCTGCATGTTCATGAAGTCATTTTGACCTGATAAGTGACCTGAGTGACCTGAATGCAATAAAATAACGACAGTACCTGCTCAGCAAAAGTGGTGCAAAGAAAACAGATCCTGACTGTTAAATCCAAATGTCACAAAGAAAGGCCCTTCAGTTTACAGTGTATCTAGAATTCCACTTTTGCTCATCAAGTGTTTATTGTGAATCATTCTCTGTCTCTTTTCTTTCCCCCTCAGGACATATTTGTCAGCCTCTCTCAAGTGGATGGTCTGTATTTTGTCTGCAACATTGACGACTTCAAGTTTCTGGCTGATATGATTCAGCATATACCACTGAACCTGAGGTCCCGCTACGTTTTCTGTACGGCTCCCATCAACAAAAAGCAGCCTTTCGTATGCACCTCGTTCTTAAAGGTGAGAAATGAAAGACGTAAACATGAGAAAGTTAGAAGGAGGGAGATCAGGTGGAGCAGTGGAGGATGACAATGAGGAGAATGTAAATGATTAATTAATAGTAACTGCAGTGACGTGTTTATAGAGGAAAGGTGACTGAGTGAAAGGCCCAAAAAAATGCAGGTGGTCATCAATGAGACACAGTCACTTTTGCTCTATAGATATAAATCATTGATGTTTACTTAAGTGTTTTGTGTTTATCAGATAACAAAAACTGATCCAGTGAGTCAGTGCTGTAAAAATATATGAATCCAAGGATGTAAGAATACATGACAGAGGCACTGAACTGTGTGCCCTCCCACCTTATGGTTGTATCATACTAATAAAAGAAGATTAGCTCCAGAATGAAGTTATCACCAAGAAGCAACCTTTGGTATTCAGGGTAAAGGGCGTTTAAGTGTGCAAAGAAACTGCTCAGGGAAATGTAAACGCAAACCAGAATGTATAATTACATATATATGTATAACATTTATTTCTTCAGTTTGCCCGTCAGTTCAGTCGAGACGAACCCCTGACATTCGGCTGGATCTGTCGCCACATCAGCTGGCCTCTGGCTCCTCCCAAAAACATCAAAGACCTGGTTCACCTGGAAGCCGTCCACGATGTGTTGGATCTGTACCTCTGGTTGAGGTGACTTTCTATTTGGGCGTCTCTAGTTGTCGGTTGGGGCTGCAGGGTGGCGCAGTTGGTAGCATTGTTGCCTCGCAGCAAGAAGGTTGCTGGTTCGCGTCCCGATGGGGGCGCCGGAATCTTTCTACGTGGAGTTTGCATGTTCTCTGCAGCGTGGGTTCTCTCCGGGTTCTCCGGCTTCCTCCCACACAGTCCAAAAACATGTTGAGGCTAATTGGTGATTCTAAATTGTCCATAGGTGTGAATGTGAGTGTGCTTGGTTGTCTGTCTCTAAGTGTGGCCCTGTGATAGACTGGTGACCTGTCCAGGGTGTCCTCTGCCTTCGCCCTAAGTCGGCTGGGATAGACTCCAGCCCCCCTGCGACCCTAGTGAGGATTAAGCGGTGTATAGATAATGGATTAATGGATAGTTGGCAGTTGATGTAATCAACAATCCCTACTTTTAATATATGATGTTTGTTTGTATTAACTCTTTCTTTTTCTGTCTGCCTCCGTAGCTACCGGTTCATGGACATGTTCCCTGACACGGCCTCTGTTCGGGAAATCCAGCAGGAACTTGATGACGCCATCCAACAGGGCGTCCGAAATATCACCCGTCTCATCAGAGCCAGCGACCCAAACATCACTGACCCGCTACAGACAGAGAGCAGAGGTCAAAGAGGACAAAAAGGTTCAGGAGGTGTGATAGGCAGCTCCCTGGCTAGTCGTCTGGTGAGGGACGGCCTGTTGACTCCTGATTTGCTCAAGCAGCTGCAGAAGGAGTGGTCCAAAGATCGACAGCCGGAACCCAATGGAGAAAATCAATTTGATAACAACAAAGGGAAAAGAAAAAAGAAGAAATGAAGAGACAAACAGTTGCGTGTGGGTCATTGTCCAAGATTAGATCTGTTCTGATGGGGATCAGTAACTGATACAGACCATAGATAACGTCTGATGGTTTGTTTGAAATGAATCCGGATATGAAACAGTTGAAGACGGTGTGCGCAGTTGTTCCAGCAATGAAAGCATCACAGTAAAGAGTCATCCCCAGCTTTAAAAATAACAACACCAACATGACAGATTGGACACAGTAGCAGAGTCTGGTCGCATGGGTCTGAACTGAGCTTTATGTCAGAATACTAGGTCCTTTAATTCCTTCTCATCATTCAACTGTTTAACTTTGTTCGTTTTCCTTCGACACACAAATGGACAAACGAGCTACAGCTGGGAAATGTTTCAAATTCAAGTAACTGTGAACTACTGGATCAGGTATCTGGTGAGAGATTCTCCCTGTTCTTTCAGTGTGAATATACTAATGCTGCTTGGAAGTTTGTTTTAAAACAGTCAAATTAGCTGCCAACACACTTAGCCGAGCCCTTGGCTCAGCAGAAATGGACCCATTGTGACGGGTCTTTGTGGGGTCGGAGTCTGAGATATCACAAACTGACAAGCAACCGGACAATATTACACATCCACACAGTATCATAAATACTGTTTTAGTAGCATTGTTGAGAGCAGAAAACATTCTAAAAGGCAGGTCTGTTGTTATCTTTGCTTTTGTTTTCTTCATTTCAGAGTGGGATCAAAATCATAGTTTCTATTAACTTTTCATCACAGAGCAGAAGAGAACCGATTGAACTGAGCGACGCCATGTTTGAGTGATGAAATGCCCTATTTTTGTCTTGTTTGTACATTTAAGTGAATGACATTTGTCAATAAAATGCAGTTTTATCTATCTTGATTTCATGTGTATAGTGTAATATGCAGCTCACACTAATTGGTAATGAAATGATGCAAACAAATATAAAACCATCTCTATAGTCATTTTAGGATTTGCCTAATTAAACAAAACTTCTCACACATGCAGCAAGAATCCCGAAGAGATTAAATCATATTAACAATTACAATCATCCTTTAAGTGTATTGGTGAAGCACAAGAGAGAGCAGTGCATATGTGAAGGGGGACAATCTCAAGTCATGTCAGACTGTATGACAAAGAGAAGCCACGTCAATTAAGAGTTTGATATGACATTAGTATGGCAAAGAAATCAGCTGCTTTCAACCCTTGACCTGTCCCTTCTCCCTCTTTTAGTTTCCTAAAGTAGCCTTAATTTGTTAAGATCATCTTATTCCACATAATCGTAACCATCAGCTTGTTCAGAGTCTTTATTAAAGCCACATGAGGTTCAAATGGCTGCACTTTGCTATCAAATGGGAATATTCTCTGCCTTGTGCACTATTTTAAACGTGTGTCCAGTAAATTCAGCTTCTAAAGACCTCGGATCACCACTTGAATGTCATGTTGTTTCTACAATATCTGACTGCACAGTGCGTGTTTGTAACGACTGGCCTTGTTAAACTGTCACTTTGTTCTTACACTTGTTGGCACTATTAAGTGATGGGGCTCACCGATATTGCATTGTATGTGACCTTTGCTGAGCAAGTTGATTTGTTTGTATTTTTAAATTCCTGCTGAACTTTAGTAGAGGACAGGCTGTGATAAAACTTAACAGACTGGGAGGGATGGGCAGTGAGACACAATCTGACAGAAAGGGGTTTGGCTTGTTGTTAATCATTGAGTTAGGGTTGGTCTCTGCTCAGTGGACTCAGTGAGAACAAAAAGACAAAAAAAAAAACAGCAGTAGGAAGAGACAGGAGGGATAGCAATTGATTTTTTTGTATCTTAATATGTGTGTGCACCGAACATACTTTCTTTGAGGTGTTTTCATTTGCATCGAGCACCGACAAGGTTTATACACAAACCAAGTGGAGCAGTTTTCATGGTGTGGTGTTTTTTCCCGTCAAGATGTTGGCCGTTCATCTTGTTTCCTTCTTCTTCACCAAACTCCAGGAGGACCCCACGAAGAAGGTGAGCGTCACCCTGGACTGATTCACAAATGAGTGCAGCTAAATTGACTGTTAGCTGTTTGAATTACTGGCCGGTAACAAATCAGTTTGCAGCACTCTGTTCGTTTATTGAAATAACTTGTTGCTGTAAAGGGAAAAGTTGCTTTTTTTTGGCTGATGATTACTGTGAAATCGTTTATTATATGCAAATCATCACTACAGATCAGTCAGCTCTTTTGTTTCGTTCCTTCCAGTGCCTTATAAAGTGTAATTCTTGCTAACTGCTCTGCTGTGGTGTTTCATAATTTACAGTTCAAGCAATTATGAAACGAAATGAAATGAAAAATACTTTATTTATCCCAGAAGGGAAATTCTATGGCAGGATTAATCCAGAAATAGAGAAGTATAAGAATGACAAATCTCTGATATTTGCATTCAAGTTTTGCAGATATGCACATGGTTATCTCTACTAAGTCTTACAGATAAAGGAGCGGACAGTACTGTAGTGAGATGATCAAGGTGCCGTGATCGTTAGTTACTGTGTCACCATTTGTCTCTGAGCAATGATTAACATCCTTCCCTACAGTGTCTCTGCTCCTCTCAGCAGAGCTCGGATCAACACAAAGTAGTGACACTCCCATATGCAGCTCTGCACACACTCAAGTTTGCACACAAATAAAGTAAAATGTCAGTGATGAAACTTGTCTCAGGAAGCTGCAGTGATAGTGAGCTGGCTGAAGTAACAGCAAACAGGTTGCAGCTGAACTTCAGCTTTCTGAGACATAACATTTCCTCATAACTCATTAATAAAGAAGATGAGTCGTTGTTGCTGCTTTCATATCGTTTTCCAAGCCCTGGTTTCCCTCAGTCTCCTAATGAAGCTACACTTAGTACAATGAGTTACTGTTTTGTGCCACTTATAAACAGAGCCTTAGTTTCTAAAACAAGCCGCACGAGTCAAATGTGAGTACAGGTTGTGCTGCTTCGAAAAGTTTTCACAAAATATGCACTGGCCTGTTTTAACCCTATTGTTGCCATACGTAGAAGGTCTTTCGGGGTCCATTGGCCCCAAGAAAGAATATGTGCAAAATATTTGTTGGTATTCATTATAGACTTTTATACTATGTTGAATATATTTTCTGATAAGTTGACATATTTTTGGTTCCAAATGCATGACAAATGTCCCTCTTTCTATAATTAAAAAAAATCGTCAAAAAGAAAAAAACAATACCTGCCACCTAAACCAAATGGCCGCAAGTCCAAAAGTCCCCAAAAGTCCTGAGTTAGGGTGAAATGAGTTTCACAAAACATTGAATTCAATCCCAGTTAATTGTGCCAAAGTAATTCACACCTGTCCAGCCTTCTTTGCTCTCGTCTAGAAAAAAGGAACAGAAGTCAGTTATGTTTCCATGAGTTTTAATTGAGATATCAGAATGGAGTCTGGTGAATGTAGCTTTGCAATATTGTGCGATGATGGGGAAGCATGAACTCTACTGGGTCAGAGGGATGGTGAGCTTTGGTGATGGTACAAACAGTAACAGAAGATGATGCTGACAAATGACCTTTGAGTCCTCTAACATCTGCTAATGAGACATTTGATGACAGGTGACTCTCGTTCAAGTCCAGTGAATCAGTGCAGCTCACCTCTTTTTGCCTCTGTTTGCTCGGTTTTCTCTCTCTCCTCATTTCTTTCAGGTGGACAGGTTTCTCCATGCAATGCGTCTCCATGACGACCAGCTAAACGACATCTCGGCTCGTTTCCAGGCCGAAATGAAGAAGGGGCTTTCAGCAGAAAGCAACGCTGCCGCCGCAGTTAAGATGCTGCCGACGCACGTCCGCTCCACTCCCGATGGATCAGGTTATTTACACATGTGGTTTTCAAACTGTTCTGAAGGCTGCTGGATAAAATACACCATTGTACCACTGAAATTTAGAAGAAACACTGAGAGATTTGACTTCTGTTTTCTGCTCTGCTGCAGAGAAAGGACAGTTTATGGCGCTGGATTTTGGAGGCTCCAAGTTCAAGGTGCTCCAAGTTAAAGTGAGAGAGGGAATGGGGATTAGGAAGGGAGGAGTGGAGATGGACGAGAAAACCTACAGGATACCAAAGGAGCTGCTCACAGGGAGAGGAACAGAGGTAAGAAATGAATTTAGTCTGATGAGGAAGGGAGCAGAAGTGAGGAGAAGGTGGATAGTTCAACAACAGAAAAAAACGAAGAGGTTTCAGCTTCTTTGTCTTTTTTCTGCGTCCGACTCTTTGCCTGTAGTTATTTGACCATGTGACCGAGTCGCTAAAGGACTTCCTGCACGAGAGGAACATCAGTTTGGAAAAGAAACACCCTCTGGCCTTTACTTTCTCTTTCCCCTGCGAGCAGACCGCCTTGAATCGGGTACAACGGTCTCCAAACATCTCATTATCATGACCTGTACATGCAGTATGTTTTACTCTGTATGTTGTCCTAAAACCTCCTCTCGTTCCCTCTCTGTAGGGATTATTGTTAAGCTGGAGTAAGAACTTCAGGGCTCGAGGCCTCCAGGGAAAAGATGTGGTCCAGGTCCTCAGAGACTCTATTGACAGAACTGGGGTAAGACGCCACTATTCATCACATTTTCTTTTACCCATAATAGTCATTTATTAGGTCCCCAACGGAACTGACACATAAGAGTTTACTTTAGTAATTTAGCTGATACTTGCAGTTATACTGACTATAACTTGGATATTGCTCATGGATAAACTGTATGTACAGACCAAATCAATTTTTATTTTTGCTTTTTTCATCTCAGAAAACTAGAAAAGGTGTAGCTGTAAGATAACAGGAAAACTGAGGAAGTAAAAGGTGCAATTATTATTACATTACATCCACTGTGCATCCATAATACTTGAGCTCTTTGGAAACATTACCAGTTGTATGACCTGTGCTGTGGTTAAAACCTGCTGCATCACTCTGTAACTCACTCTGCAGGGTATGGACATGGAGGTGTTAGCTATGGTTAATGACACTGTAGCAACCATGATGACTTGTGGGTTTGACGACCAGTACTGTCAAGCAGGACTCATCATTGGTAAGTACATTCATAAAATTAATACTAGTTTCTGTTGCCAGTGATTTCTAATCTTTAGGCCCCATTTCAGATATGAGCTGGTAGCAGTTTCACTAAAAACAGAACCGTTCTAAAGCTCCTATTTATTTTAAAACAAGCATCCAGGGTCAACACAGGTAAAATAATCCAATATGACACGATGAAAAGAAATAATTGTCATCCAGAGACCAAAAACTGACAACAAATTTGTGCATCAGAGCTTTTTTTTTTTTAACCTTTTCCATTACCTTTTTTTGACCCTTAAGATGTGAACCTCAACCAGCCACTTAACTCGCTGCTCCCTCTAGTGGTCTGCCATCCTGTGCACATTTGTGTTTAGTGTGGATGGTCTTTTATTCAGTTTGAACCATTTTTTTACAAGATTTCTTGAGTAAATACTCAAGTCAGTAGTGGCCAGTTAAAGGACGGGATTTTATATTAAAAATACGTGGGGTTAAAATTAGGGAGGCACGATATATTGGCGACGACATCGGTATCGGCCGATATTAGTGTTTTTCGATGTATTGGTATCGGTCCGATAAACAAATTTAGCTGATGTGAAAAACCGAAGACTGTCTAACATTAGTTCCTTCGTCTCTACATTTGATCTTGCTGCTATTTCACAGATGCTTTTACTTAAATTGTCTTGGAATATGTTAAAATATGTTTAACTATGTTTTACTTTTGTTACGTAATAAAGAAGACTATATGGTCTAACTTGGTATGGGCTTCTTTTGAATAGTTTTGCGCTAATTTATTATCAGTGCTTTTTAATAATCATTTTTCAGTATAAACAAAAATTGAATATTGACATCGGTAATATCGGCTATCGCGATATCAGAAATCTTAATATCGGCTATCGGTCAGAAATTTTAATATCGCGCATCACGAGTTAAAATAACGTCAGTTTAAGATTCTGACTTTTCATTTTCTAGTTAATTCTGAGTATCTTTTTGCATGATTTAAACATGGAAATTTAAAGTATCCAGTGTTTTGTTCCAGTATTAATATAACTGTACCTTGTATGCTTGTGTGCTCAGGCACAGGCACCAATGCGTGCTACATGGAGGAGTTGCGTCATGTTGACCTGGTGGAGGGAGACGAGGGCAGGATGTGTGTGAACACTGAGTGGGGAGCCTTTGGAGATGATGGGGCCCTGGATGATTTCATAACAGAGTTTGACAGAGATGTCGACGCAGCCTCCAACAACCCTGGAAAACAAATGTGGGGAAATCGGCTTTCTCTCTGGTCATAATACGACATGATGTGAAACAGCATGTATGACCCAATGTGGGCCTTTAACCCATCTGTCTCTCTGTTTTCACAACTGCAGCTTTGAGAAGATGATCAGTGGGATGTATCTGGGTGAGTTAGTGAGGCTGGTGGTGTTGAAGATGGCTAAAGTAGGAAAGCTGTTTGACGGACGTGTGTCGGACGCCCTGAGGACCAAAGGGAAGATAACCACTGCACATGTAGCAGCCATGGAGGAGTGAGTTCACCTCAACTCTCTGTGTTCCGCTGTCGTTGTCTTAAGATATTAAGATTCTCTAAACGTTCTTCTCTCTCAGGTACAAAAATGGTCTGAAGAACACTCGAACCATTCTCGAGGAGCTTGATTTGAGCCCATCAGATGATGACTGCATCGCTGTTCAACACATCAGCACCATCGTGTCCTTCAGGTCCTCAAATCTGGTGGCTGCTGGACTGGCTGCCATCTTAACCCGGATCAAGCACAACCGGAATCGGAGGGCCTTAAGGATCACTGTAGGTGTGGATGGAACCGTGTACAAGACACACCCGCAGTAAGTGACAGTGGAAATAATCACCAACACTCACATTTGTACAGTATGATGGTGGGGCACATTAACAGGTCCTTTTCATTATGATGTGTCACAGTTGGACAAGTACACATACTGAAACTAGTGAATACATTTCATTTAGCTGCTTCAGTCTCAGGATTTTCTCAGCGTGTGTGGGCGCTCATGGACACAAAGTCATGACTCACGTCTGAATAGAAAAAAGGCAAAGTTGTTTGCAGCACCGATGCTTTTCTCACTGTGAAAAATCCAACAAAGAGTGTAAAAGGTCCCACATTTCATCCAAAATAAGTGCAAGTTTGATCCAAAATCATCTACTATTCACAGAAAAAGATCCTTGAATCAAACTTTTATGGCTGTTCCACAGTTGAGCCACCAAACAGGTTGTGACAGGGCTTTATAAGTCAAAGAATAAGCCCTAACATGTCAACACTGTGACCTCTCTTAGCAAGAAAATGGTCAAAAGTAACATCTACCAGTCATATGAACTGCACAGTTTTAACCACAAATAAATTATAGATAACTGCAAAATAAATCTTCTCTATCTCATATATAAACCAGCTTGATATAATATATTAATCATATTTGACGATATCTTGTTTTATTCTTCTGTGTTACATCGTTATTACAGATACCTCAGTGTCACTACTCACAAGTCTGAGGCATATTAAAATCCATTTTTAGTCACTGTGGATTCTTATTTGTCAAATCAACCGACCACATTGTCCCAGACCTGCATAGTGATGCTGTTGCCGCTTCCATTGAAGGTATCCTAAACGTCTCCACAAAGTGGTTCGACGGCTGCTTCCTGACTGCCATGTTCGATTCGCCCTCTCAGACAGCGGCAGCAGCAAAGGAGCCGCCTTGGTGACGGCAGTCGCTCAGCGTCTGGCATCACGGAAGCGACAGGTCAGAGTGCTGTTTGTGTGTACAGCTGTAATGTATGGTTTTACTGTCTACGCAAAATAATCGTTCTCCTCTTGCTTACGCATCTGATGTACAGTATCTGTGGTTTTCCAGGTGGATGAGACTCTGTCCTCCTTCAAACTGAGCCAAGAGCAGCTCCAGCTGGTCAAAGCCAGGATGAGAGCAGGGCTGGAGGCCGGGCTGAAGAGTAAAGGCCCCTCAGCAATCAAGATGCTGCCGTCATTTGTGTACCACACACCTGATGGCACAGGTCAGGAACAATACACTTCTACCTCTGGAAACACACACACGTGACCCAAACAGCAGACAACAAATCCACTGTCACGGTTAACATAAAAACACGTGATCTCTAAGCTAAGTGTTGTGTTTTTCTAGAGAATGGAAAATACCTTGCCTTGGATCTGGGAGGAACCAACTTCAGAGCTATGCTGGTGAACTTCAAAAAGAGCCTACAACAGAATGTACGACTTTACCATAAGATCTACACCATACCGCTGGAGATAATGCAGGGGACTGGAGAAGAGGTGAGAAATACACTGTCAGCATGTTAGCACAATGTGGGCAGAAAGACTTTGCAGACAGATAAGGCACATTTACACCCAAACATGGTTTAGTAAATCACTGATAAAAAGGTAGTGAATCTTTCAACTCCTGAGCCAGGAGTCTAAATAAGTCTATGAACAAAACCAGCACAAATCTTTCAGTGAAAAGTTTCCGTCTCTCTCTGTTTTGTAGTTGTTTGATCACTTAGCACAGTGTATTGGTGACTTCCTGGACTACATGGGGATGAAGAACGCTCGTCTTCCTGCAGGTTTCACCTTCTCCTTCCCCTGCGAGCAAACAGCCATTGACACGGTAAGCATGGACATCAGAGTTAGATCAAGTCAGATTAGTTTATTAAAGCCACAGAAATGTAGTTCTTACAGAACCCAATGATGAAACAATAACTTTTTAAATGTGGGATTTTAGCAGTAAAATATGCAAGTAAACAGACGCCCAAGGGAGCTTTTTTTTCAACATTTGTGTGTTCTGCAGGGCACGTTGGTGAGCTGGACCAAAGGCTTCAAAGCCACAAACTGTGAAGGACATGACGTTGTCAGCATGCTGCGGGAGGCCATCAAGAGACGCAACGTGAGTCAAAACACAAAAGAGTAGAGTTTTGAATGATGACGGATGAGGTGAATAATTCTGCTGTCTTGAATCATGCACAGTCAATCACTACAAGCAGTTAAAACACACGTATTCATGCGTGTATGTAAATTGACAATACAATATCATAAATAAATAACATATATGTGTTTGTGCCTACAGGAGTTTGAGTTGGACATAGCAGCAGTAGTCAATGACACAGTTGGGACGATGATGAGTTGCGCCTATGAAGACCCTCAGTGTGAAATTGGTCTGATTGCTGGTATGTGTGTTTACATTTTGTTTCAGTTGTCACTTTGAGGTCTTTGTTTTCATGATGAAGGTCAATATAAAGAGTTCATTTGCAAAAACAGATAACTTTATCTTCACAAACCTTCACAAAACCCACTTTTCCATCGTCTACCTGAGACAACATCAATCAAACTTAGGTTATCTCTATTTTTGTCATTTCTCCTGAGTCGAATCCACTCAACTTCAGTTTGATTGATGTTATCTCAAGCAAACAACAAAAAAGAAGTTTTCTGAAAATCTACAAAAATGGAGTTATCTGTTTTTGCAAATGAACTTTTCATACGTAGTTTAGGATTTTGGGCAGAAGTTAAGTGTGGAGGTGCAATTATGATGGTACACATCTAGATTGTAATTATAAACTGAGTTTGACAAGCGTTTGTATTTTGAATACCTGCTGCACTGTCGATGCAGTGATTTCTGTTATGAAATGCATCGTGTGATTCTGTGTCACAGGAACTGGCACAAACGTTTGTTACATGGAGGAAGTGAAGAACATTGAGAAGACAGAACTACAGAAAGGAAAACCGGAAAAATTCAAGGGAACACCTGACGGAGAGCAGGACGAGGTAGAAGAACTCAGTGTTTAGTGCATCAGTGCGCTGTCTTGATGTTTAATGCATTTTGATTTGAACTGATATACTTAATGCCTTTGTTGGTTTTTGCTGTGGGGAGCAGGGGGCTGCTGAGATGTTAAAGATGTGTGTAAACACAGAATGGGGAGGTCTGGGTGACGATGGCTCACTGGATGATATCATCACACCTTATGACACTGAAGTGGACCAAAACTCAGTGAATCCTGGAAAACAAAGGTTAGAAACACTCGCTGTATATTTGTATGATGCTGCCTGCTTGGCCAACAGACGCACATTAAATTTAACATTCAGTGAGTGTAGATTATCTTCCTGTGTGTTTGTACTCCTCACATACTGTTTATGTCCCATGCTCTCGTGGTTTTGTGTATTTTTAAATGTTAATGTTAAAATGAACCTACAACAGGGTCAGGTGGTCACACATGGTATTTTCTTTTACTTTTTTTAGGTTTGAAAAGCTGACCAGTGGGATGTATTTAGGTGAAATTGTCCGCCAAGTATTATTGGATTTAACCAGAGGAGGTTTGCTGTTCAGAGGACACGTCACAGAAACCTTAAAAACACCTGGAATATTCCAAACCAAATATCTGTCACAAATAGAGAGGTAAGGGAAACTGAGTGTGTATCGCTTTAAGCTAAATTCTAAATTTAAATAAAATGCATAAAAGCTTTGTCTAATTGAATGATGCTGTAACTGACAGCTCCAGTCTTATTGTGTGGCTGCTTTTTCCGTCATGGTGTAACTGTGTTGTCTCCCTCTAGTGACCGCCTGGCTCTACTGCAGGTCAGATCTATTCTCCAGCAGCTGGGGCTCAACAGCAACTGTGACGACAGCATCATTGTCAAAGAGGTAAAAGACGGAGAAGAAATTAGCGACACCAAAGAATCAGACCTTAAGTGTGTAGCTGAGAAGCTGTTTCATTGTGCGGATCATTTATTTTGCTGTCGAAACAAAATGCAGTTTCCTGACATAATCCAGAGGTGTGTAGGACAAACATGGGACAGATTGTGCAATTGTCTGATATTTTGACATCTATACCCTCCCAAAGATTTTTTTTTACCTTGTTAGCGTATTCATATTGTATATTCTGTATGCTAGAAGACGCATCATGAGTGTCACTCAGCGTTGCAGCATATTCGCCTTGCAGATGCAGCATGGCAATGACAGCCTCAAAAACATGGATTCATGCTTCTGGGGTTTCATACACAGCAAACCTTATGAACCAATCCCGTCAACTCATCAGATGGAGCTTTGCCATTTCATTATTTTTTATCAGAATTCATTACTGGTTCAAACATGTTTGGCAGAATTACTCCAATATTACAGTTTTCCAGTGTAGGGTAGTTATGCAGTGTTTGAGCAGAGGTGAGCTGGTGTGCTCGAGATGCTTTGAGTGGGAGGATTGGTAAAGAGAGAGGTGGAAACTTTATGGATCTGCACATTCTAGAGGAAGCAACAGGATAGAGATACACTGAATAAAACTTTAAGGCAGGAAAGAATTATTTTCATGGGGGAAAAAACGTCTAAATATGTAACTTCAATAGACAGAGATGAGTTTTTAGGGGTTAAATCAACTTTTACAATTATTTAAATTGAGTCAAGATGTGCACAGACTGTACTGGATCAGCAAGCTTACTTCACAGCAGATTTCTTCACTTTCTGCCAGTAAAGCTCAAGTGTGGATATGTGAAGTCTTCCTTTAAGCCGTGTTGGTGAACCAACATGCAAACCAGTGATAACCATCTTGATTACACTGAAATCAAATGCAGCCTTGATAATGTTTTTGGTGCCATCTGAGCTTTTCTGGAAGGATTAACTACAGAGAGCATTTAGATGACTGTGAAAGTAGATCACTCAAAATTACTGTTTCTTCTTTTTTTTATTATAACTATTAGAATTAAGCATCGTACTTTTTTAGTACAGAGATTAGTTTGCCTACTTCAGGTCTAAAATTTGACTTAAACAACAGAGAGGTCAAAAGTTTATTTCTTTTTTTCCCCCATAAAGTCTAGGAAATCATGTTCTCTGTTGCAAGCTCGCCTTGCGGTTGAGTAATATTTTTTTCTACCGCTTTGTGAAATAGTTTATTGTCCGTTTCAACAAACTGTGGCACCAACTGTTGCAATAATGATAAAGCGTTTCATTGTTGTTTAGGTATGTGGAGCTGTGTCACGTCGTGCCGCTCAGCTGTGTGGGGCAGGGATGGCGGCCGTGGTCGATAAGATCAGAGAGAACCGAGGGCTGGACCATCTGAACATCACTGTAGGGGTCGACGGGGCTCTCTACAAACTACATCCACAGTAAGGTTTTTTTTTTTTTTCTTTTACCATTTTTTGGTGCGATTAGATGTATGAATGAGGTCCTTCTTCACATAAAGCTAAACCTTTCTTCTTCTTTGCTGCTGTTTCTAGTTTCTCTGGAGTTCTCCAAAAGACGACCAAAGCTCTGGCTCCTCGGTGTGATGTGACTTTCCTGCCATCAGAGGAAGGCAGTGGGAAAGGTGCTGCCCTCATTACCGCCGTGGCCAGAAAGAAGAAGGAGATCTAACTTCACATGACTGAAAAACACTAATTTACCAAACTCATGTTTTGGATCGGCCCCTCCTGGTGCACTGCTGTTCTCGTCACCGTTCAGTCCTGAGTTCGCCTGAGAGAGAGTTATACTGTTGTGTGTTTTCTGTGAAACAACACTGTGGATGGAGGGTGGAAGCACTGCTGCCACTGATGAGATCGATGTCCATAATAAATGTTTAAAGAACTGGAACCGGATTAAAGGATTTTTACATTCACCTTAGAGGCTCAGTGTTGGTATTTACAGTAACGAGCTCCCATCATCTTTTCCTATCCTGGGAAACATTACAAGCCCAAATTTAGATTCAGCCAGGCCAACAACATTCAGCACAGGTCATGTTCTGCTCTGGTCTATTCTACTAACAGAAACATTTTTCTTATTTACCTCGAGATAAAAGCTTCCTTTCTGGTTCAATGTTAGTTCTGTCTTTACAATAAGCTTAAACTTCAGAGTAAATGTAAACCTTACCTATCCAAGAAAAGCTGGTTCTGCACTCATATTTACTCCTAATATGCTTCAAAACAACGACCTCCAAGGTTAACTGTGGGAACTCTGTCACACCCACCGCTATGTGCTCATATACCAGTGTTGGCCAAGTACTGATTAGAATCTGGGCTTCTAATATTCTCGTATGAATACCTGGTTTCACAAAAATGATGTACATCAAGAATCACATCCTGCAGACTTCTCAAGGTTGGCTCCTCATGTGAAACCAACCAAATATTAAGTCACAAGCGGGTACGACAGTTGCTGTAATGTAACGCTGATAACAAGCTGCTGCTGTAATCATTCCTACTGCACTGACTTGATTTTCTAAAGGTACGAAATGCTTTGTGTTTCTTTTAAACTGTATTCATTTTGTGAGTGGTAAATTAGCACAATGTTCAGTTCTTTGAACCAGGTGGTTTACATATATTGAGGTAAAGCTACTTAGAAAATATTGCATATGTTATATAAAGGAAAGACAAAAAGTGTGTGTGTGTCTGTCAATTCGTCTGATCTACTTTAGATTTTCTGGGAACCTGAGGAGGTGCAGTGTCGAGTTTGGAGTCGTTTGAATGAGCGGCCCTCATACTTTGGCTGGAAGTTGTTTCCTGCTGTGTCTTCTCAACAGTATCCTCAGGAGGCCTTCGGCTGCTGTGGCCGAGGCCTAAGCTGGCCCAGTTGGTCGGCAAAATCATCAAATCATGTGCTTTTATATTCTTGTCATAGATTGAAGACATCGTAGTTTAACTATTGACAGTAAAGACTGTGCTAGTTTGGGGAAGTAAGGAAAGACAGACAGACAGACAGACAGACAGACAGACAGACAGACAGACAGACAGGCAGACAGACAGACCTCCCTCCCTCCCTTCCATCTGTCCGTTAGGAAGCAACGGCTGGAAAAGCTCTGAAGCTGCAGCACAAACGCCCTGAGAGCTTCCAGGCCACAGCAGAAGCTTTAAGCTTCTTAAGCTAAAATCTTTTTTTTTTTTTTTTTTCATAATAATATTGTGGTAGCCTGAGGATGTCATCCGCTACAGACATGGACATCTTCAGAGGACAATTTTAGACTAGAGTGAAGGAATCTCTCAGTGTGTGTGTGTGTGTGTGTGTGTGTGTGTGTGTGTGTGTGTGTGCGCGCTAATGTGTGGGTTAGTCAGCATTATCTCAGTATTGATGAGGGACAGGAGGAGGATTGGAATGCCGCTGACCACGTTTCCTAACAACAAAAACAACCAACACTCTGTTCAGTCATTTTAGACGGACTCTCTGTCCTTGTGATCACCAGCCTGTCTCTCTCTCTCTCTCTGTGTCTCTCTGTCTCTCTGTCTCTCTGTACATCTGTGCCATTTTAGTCCTTCTGTCTGTCTGCTTTATCTGTCTGGCTGGAGCTTTGCCCAACTGCCTTTGCTTTTATCTGTCTGTCTGCATGTTACATCTGTAGAAACCTGGAAAAACCTCACCGACAAGCCTCAAAGTTTAGATTTTTACTGTTCCTAGTGAACTGAAGCTGATGTGATGTTGTTGATGAAATTTAAGTTTAACTATATAATAATCTTTTTAGGCAAAATTTCCATCCATTGTTTTTGTTTACAGGTTGCGCTGTACTGTGAAACCGGTGATCTGGCGATACTGGACCAGGGATTGAGCAGTGCAATGATCAGTGTAATGCTAATCCATTTATTACAGATTAGATGTTGTGTTGAAGATGAAGACAGGCAGGAAGGCAACAGTGGTCACAAATACAGAAATTAATCCACAGAAAAATGAAATCATCGCGACAGAAGGAGCGAAGGAAGGAACTGAATGAGAAAGACTGAAAGAAAGGAAAGAAATGCAGAGAAAGTTGCGTGATAACCAGAGTGAAACAGAAGCTAATCTATCAGGGATTAACATGTTAGAATGCTACCAGCTGAGCGCTACGTCACCCACCCACCCGCGCACACCCACACCCACAGTGTAATCCCACACTATCCTCGTAGTGACCTAGTATCATCACACTTGAACCACATATGCACTCACACGGCAGCTTCAGTGCAGCGCTGCGCACAAACACAGTTGGGATACTGAAACTGCAGCTCCTGGAGCCCAACACAAAGCAAAGACTCATACAAAAGCTGCTCTGCTTTCTTTTCCTCTCACTCCGTCACTCTTGTCCTTTACATCCCTATTGTTTGGCCTTTCTTTTCTCTTCCGCTTTTGTCTGAATACCCCTCACATCTTTCAGAATTCCCCTGAATGGACATTCCTCAGGGAGCAAGGTGTGTGAGCCTTGTTATATATGCACTTTCTTGTGTGTGTTGAAGCCTCTGTGAGAGTGTGTGTCTTTGTCTGTCCTGTAAACTAACAATAAGAGCTTTGACACGCACACTTTCTCTCTGTCACACACACACACACATACACATGCACACACATGGACACACAAACAGAAATGGCCTCCAGCAGATGGGCAGAGTTGCACTGCTGGTTCCTCAGGGCTTATATTAGGACGATCACTGGACTTCTTCTAGTAGGATTGTACTCTTTAATTACAGTATGCTGTAGTTTGTAGCTTTAATTTTTAATTTACTCTGATTAATTTTTCTCCAAAGATACAATGAATCAAAGCTTGAAGCTGGGATTTGAACCTCTGCGTGGAGCAGACAGAACACGAGCGAGACACCACAATGCACCAAAGCATCGCTGTGGTGACAACATTCGGATTCCAGCTCTGCTCAATCACGGGGAACCTTTATCACTGAAGGTAACTGAATTATGACAGGAAAATGGAAAGATGCATGTAGAAAAAGTTGACAAAGATGTTTTGAAAATGATTGAGTGAAGAAGCAGTTGACCAAGTGTGTAGGTGAACCAGAACCAGAGCTTCTAAATACTGTATAATGTCTTTCAACTCAATGAGATCCAAGATAATTGTAGACAGTAAGTTTGCTGTGCTACTTTGTGCTTGTGATTTACTCGCTGTCACATGTCTGAACCTGTAGCAGAATGGCTAACTGGCCTCAAGGTTGGATAACTAACATAGCAAGAGACTACCCAGGGTTGCCCAAAGCCTCAGCTTCCTCCACATGATCTGGGTCTCCATAACTTGAAGGATGACATCACACAGGGGGTTAAGGCAGAAGCTGAAGAGAAAGTCAAGGATAAAAAATAGGTTAAGATCAGGAGGTTATAAAGACGGACGACATGCAGTAAAAATTTTTAAATGGATTAAAGGGCAGAGAGTGATAAAAGAGAAATAAAAGAGAACTTTATTTGAAGGCGACTCTATAAAAATGGGTTTAAGAAGTGATTTAAAAGAAGCTACTGATTCAGCGAGTCTTATCTCCTCAGGTAGGTCGATCCAAAAAAAATGAATCACTACTGAAATTTTAAAACAATGTTGTCAAAAATGCTTTTCCATCACATGAATAACCCCCTGATATTGTCATCATGTGGAGTTCTGATTGGCTGGAAAAAAAAAAGAATGACATGTTTTAGGTGGGGGTCAGTTGGAGCCCGACAGCAAACTTTTGCGCCTCGTGGTCTCCAGGGAGTTTAATCCTACCATGGATGGTATGGACTGATCGGCAGCGTAAACTGGTGGCTTGATGCTGCAGGCAGCAGAGCTCGGCGGTCGGTTTCCTGTGACGTTTAAATTGAGAGACTTTCTAACAGGTGGTTAGTTGTCCTAAGAGCAACAACTGCAGATTGAATAAATTTTTTCATCGCAGATATTTTGACTTCTGCACCTCTTGTTTGATTTTTCTTCATTCTCACAAACAGATGCTGTTCAGAAGTCAGTTGTATGTTTGATGTGATGTGTTGCTAGATCGAGTTCAAATCTATCTGAGAATATTTCACAATAAAGCAACATGCAAAGGGTTTATAATATTAGTATGATGACTTTAAACATTAGAATTTGCCTTCAGCTCAGGATCCATGAGGGAAACTATATCAACAGATTTATTCTTATCATGGTAAACTCTTCACTCCACTGCTCAGCTATCTCATGTAGACAAGAGGCCCAGCAGACCTGCTTCAATGCAGTGTGTGTGTTGTTTAAGCAGCACAA
This sequence comes from Stegastes partitus, assembly GCF_000690725.1. Lineage (NCBI taxonomy): Eukaryota > Metazoa > Chordata > Actinopteri > Pomacentridae > Stegastes > Stegastes partitus. Next base: position 4,690 of record NW_007578544.1, on the reverse strand, counting down.
ATCTCACTGCTGCTGGCTTTAGGAGTGAACAAGCCTGGACAGGTTGGCAGGTATGGTGTCAAAGGGTACTCTGTGAAAGGAGAAAGTCAAAAGCAGTACAGACTGATGCCTGCAATAATATTTTTTGTATATTCAGTGCATTGGAAGCGGCACGTATTGAAGTTCAAGCAGTGCTGTTTTAATAGTTGACACAATGCTCTTTAAATGTTAAAATTAGCACCCCATTTGATGAGAGTATGATGAACCCTTAGGGCAGTTAAGCCACACTTCTGCCCTTTTTTCTTTTTTAGAAGGTTTTAAGGTGGAATTAACTCCACAGCCCACTTAGTGAGTGCATAAAGGATTACAGTTCCTCTGTGTCTGTTGTTGTTCTGGAGAGGGTGCAGCGAACAGACAGCTGTTGTTGCTGTGACGGTGATGTAACGTCTGTCTGAGTGTCTCTGTGAAGCTGGAGAAAGTGGCCATCCGACGGGCTGACTGCCGGGATGATTGGATGAGGAGCTTTCCTTAAATTATGGAGAAGCAGGTGTACTGAACAATACGTGCGGCAGGTGTGTGTTCTCCTGGATGGTTAATCAGCATTTTTGAGGCTGCATGGAAGGCATGTACAAACGAGCAGAAGCATCACATTACACTTATCTATATTGTAAACAACCAATTTGTATTTTGACGATAGAGAGAGCTGCACGTCGTAGCAGAGCTAGAAGAGGCTCAAATGGTCAAGACAGTTGTTTACCCTGAAACAACTGATTGATCAGCAAAATGATTGATTGTGTATGCATGGTACACACATATATGTTACACAGCATTAAAACTGATAGAGTTCAACTATTATCCTGGATTATGGAGACATCATTTACAAAATTATCCCAAGCACCGACACTCTTTATCATTCAGCCATCTGCTTTGCCACTACTGCACCCTTCCACACTCACCACTGCGACCACTATAAATTGGTGAGGTGGCCTTCCCTTCATACTTGGCGGCTTCACCACTGGTTTAATTTCATTTACAAATCAATTCTGGCCAATACACCTCCCTACCCGTCCTCTCTTCTTCCCGTTACCCATAATCCTCATCATACTAGGTGTAGTGAATACATCAAGCTCATCATCCCCAATACCTCTACTATTTTTGGCTGGAACTCCTTTCGCTTTGCAGCAGCTAACGACACTTTACAAAACACTCTCAAACTTACAACCCCGACTCCACTCACCAGCTTCAAGCTTAAAATCCAACAGACTGTAGTTGACTGTTGCTCCTGCTGATCACGCCAGACTTAACTTACATACTTATATATACACGCACACTTTCTTAGACCTCATGCACACCGTTTTTCATTCACATGCATATGCCCCCATGCTTCTTGCTTGTTTAATTTTGTTGTGTCTGTAATTTACATGTGTATTTATTCCTGCTGGCGCCTCTTGGCCAGGTTGTGTTTGCAAATGAGAACTGGTTCTTAAACATTTCTACCCGGTAAAATAAAGGTCAAATAAAAATAAATAAAATTATTTCCTTCACGGACACATAGTGTGCGGATAAAACCCAGTTAGAAATAATAAAAAAAAGAAACAAAAAAAACAAAAAAACACTGCAGCATTTCCATGGTAGCTCAATCTGCCCCAGAGGAAACAGCCCTGATACCTCCTGACCTCCCCAGTGTCAAAAGTTCCCAAAGAAGCTGAGAACTGTAGTTTTCCTTCCTCTTCCTCTGAACTAGCTGATAATTTACCATAGCACCAAAGCGCTGAGTAACACCACGACCATGTGACTCATTTTCCCACCAACACAAGCTAAAAGGACCACAACTTTACGACTTCCTTGAAACAGCAAAACCCAAATTCCCTTCTCACCTTACCCACCTCTTCCCCTCTGTGGCCTCCCCCCTCCCTGTCTCTCCTCCCCACCTAATTAGCAAGTCCCCCCTCCTCCTCCTACTCTTCCTCCTCCATCACTGAGTTTGCCTCCGAGGCGTCAGCAGAGCAGCCAATGGCAGCGAGGAGGATGTGGCACTCAGCCTGCCCACCAATGAACTCACACAGTGGGCGGGGCCTGTATCAAGCCCCTCCCCAGCTCTTTCTCTCTCTCTCTGCCTCCTGCAGCTAAACTTGCTGTCTCACTCATGCTTCCTGGCTTTACTCACATGCACAGAGGAGGAAGAGCTGTAGAGTCTTAGCCACACATGAAGCAGCTCTGTCTATTTTAAACCACACCGGATTGGACTGAGGATATCTTTATATCTCTGGCGGTGTGTGACAGATTGTGTCTTTGAAACAGGGCCAGGGCACAGTTTGAGCTGAGTTGAACATTTTTATTTTTGGGGTGATTTTTTGTCCATCTGTAGGTGGACGTGTGAGTGTGTCTGTGCGAGTGAGTCTGTATGAGTGTGTGAGAGGAAACAAGGAGCAGAATGATTGCGGCCCAGCTACTAGCCTATTACTTCACTGAGCTCAAGGATGACCAGGTTAAAAAGGTGAGTGGTTTCTGTGTCTTCTGCCTCCATTTTTTTTGGTGCTTGATGTTTGTGTGTGTTTTTGAAGGAGGTGAACAAGAAACAAGAGGAGAGGAGCACATGTGTTGTAGAGGTCATTGAGTTTATGTCTTCTGTCTCCATCCTAACTTTATGTGGACTTTTCCAGCACAGCACATGTCAGGAATACTTTGATATTCCACGTGTGTCTTCGGGCAAGTGAATGCAACGTTCACATGGTATTGAGAGAACAGCGTAAGACAGACTTATCGTACTTATTTCACATTGAGTAACATTCAGAATTAGACTCGCATCAACCCGGCACAGTGAGACGTGACAAACTGCACAGGGGTGTGTTTATGTAGTAAGATGTGTGAGTCGGCATGACACAAGAGTGTGTGTGTGATTGGTGCCATGATGTAAGATGTGGGAGGTGTGGCGAAGAGGAGGAGAGAGGAAGTCAGTGTGCAAGGATGAAAGGACACACAAGGGCGAGGAGAAGGTAGAAGTTGGCGCAGAAGTTGTTTCAGGGGTCACCGAGTTTCTGTTGTGTTCTCGTTAAAATGATACGTTCACTTTCATTTCTCTCACTGGAGCTTAACACAGTAAGAGGAGGAGAGTGAGACCTGGAAGAGGAAGATCAATTATTCAGTTGAGCAGCTGACCATTATTATTGATGGCCAGTTAGCCGAATACACTGTGTGTGTTTTTAGTCATAGATTCTGTGCCAAAGAGCAGCAGCGTACACGATGTACACAGAGTGCACATGGTGTGTCCCAGCGTCCATATGCTCTGTCTTACAAACATCAGTGTGTGAGCTAAAAGAATAAAAGCTGACAGAAGTGTAAATGAGACAAAACTGGAGCCTGGAGCTAGCACTTCTAGCTTCTTTTAGTATGTTTTAAAGACTGACTTTGAGAAGTGATATGAGGGGAGCACCATGAATGTGTGTCTTTCATAACTTCTCAGCTCAGCGCCCACCGCTGCAAGGCTTCTGCTGTAAAACTGACTGGACCAGTTTAACTCGCCCTCTGACAAGTATGCGTGCATTTACTGAAGGAAAAAGAGCCTTTCCAGTCACTTCCTTCTTGAATAAATGCGCCATAAAAAACCATGTTGCCAGGCACCAAACAGAGCTGCGTTCTATGAACTAACGCAGTCTCATGAAGTAGAACTGACTCAGGGGAAGTTGAAAATCCTCCAGACTCGCTTGTGTCATACTGGACATTTCAAACGTCTTAGTCACATGTTGAAACTATTCCAAGGCCATTTCTCAACATGTGCTTTTTGATTCATACATGTTGCAGGGTCCCTTTAAAGTCGCTCACGGATGATGTCACACGTCAGCTGCAGATTTTGCATCAAACCCACGTCTTTTTCCTGCATGAATCCCCCTCCCTATTGCACTCTTCTTTCTAAGTTCAGTTAAATAGTTCGCTGTTTGTCCGCACACGGCGATACACAGAGCTGCAATCCCCAGGTGAGCTCGCTGTGGCAAAGTCAGATCACATTCTGTGAAGGTAAAAGACATTAATCAGCAGCTAGGATCTGATGTAATACAACACATCTCTCTCCCTCTTTACTCCTGCTCTCTTCCTCTCTCGCCGCCTCCCTAAAATAGGCCAGCTTTGAACCATGTGACCACAGGTGACAGGAGGAGAAGGCTTACACCCACACGCTCACACACAAAGCCAGGTGTGTAGCCATTGTGTTGCTTTTCAGTGATCCGGTTTGTCTAGGCCTCAACAAACACTTCTCTAGTTGTGAAATTGCATGTAGCTAAAAAAAAAACAGAGCAGTCATAAGTGTAAGTGTATGGATAATCTCATCATTGGCAAGTTTTCAGGTAAACTGTCTGTGCTTGTCAAAGAGACTCTGAGCGTGTCTCCCGTCCACTCGTTCCGCTGCAGTGTCCTTGACTGTAGCGAGGCCGTTAGTGGGCATCCGAAGCACTGTTTTAGTTTGTGTGTGTGCATAAGGTGCAGGAGGGGGGCAGTGTAGAGGACAGTATTTTTCCACATGGCCAGGCTGTGTCCGTGCACAACGTCGCGCGCACGTACATGCACGAGTGGAGTCGGGTTTCATTGCAAATCAACCTCGTGGCGACGAGGAGGACGAGGCATTGTTGAGAGGAGGAATGCAAACAGAAAGAAAGGAACAAGAAGCAACCGGGAAGAGAAGGCGGGGGGAAGGAGAGGCAGGCAGGCAGGGAGGGAG
>NW_007578543.1:359049-361775 GCF_000690725.1 Stegastes partitus | reverse complement strand
AAATAAAATCAGAATTCCACAGTTACACTTGATGAAAAAATGACAATTTTCACTCCTGCTCCTAGTTTATCACTCCTATAGACTAAACAGGACTTTACTGTTTAATCTATTTAGAATTCTACTTATGTAAACCAGAGTTTGGAAAATCCAGTAAGTCTTTACATGTTGAGTTAAGACGATACCCTCTTTCAACATTATTTTATTCACAAAGTCTGCCTGAGACTGAGCTGAAATATGAGAGTACAGGCCTGCATCTGCAACAAGTAAGTCAGTGGTGACCTTGTCTGGAGCAGCTTTAGTGCTCCAAAGAGTGTAAATCAGATCATTCATGTGATTGTTGTTTGTAAGAGAAATAGATTTTTATTTCACTTTTTAAATCATGGATAAAAATGTCAGTTTAGAAATGGGATTAAAATGATAACAAGCTTCTTGAAGAAGGTGTAAACAGTGACATGTTTAAATATGAAGAGGGGTAATGCTTGTAGACAGAGAGCAGAAAGACTAAAATATTAGCAACAACTGTCTGATTTGCTGATTTGAAAAGACAAGAATAAAAGCATCCAGACGGGAAAGTGGATGGTTTTGAAAGTGTGTCGTTCCAGAGTCGGCTATGAAGTAGATCTACAATCACACAAGTACTGTATTGAAGGAATGTATTTACACTTGCATGCACTGTGCAATAGTTTGAACACCGTTAGGAGAAGAGCAGCGCCAGTAAAGAATTTTGACACACTGATGCTTTGGAATTGTCTATATTGGAGGACAAAACGGCAAAAAAGACAGCAAAACTATAAAATAACACCTAAAACAGTGCAAAGAAAGCAAAACATCCATCCATCACTCGGGTCATGGGGGGCTGGAGTCTATCCCAGCTGACTCAGGGTGACGGCAGGAGACACCCTGGACAGGTCACCAGTCTATCACAGGGCTGCACTTAGAGACAGACAACCAAGCACACTCACATTCACACCTACGGACAATTTAGAATCACCAATTAACCTGACTGAACACTTGTTTGAACCTGGAGAGAACCCACGCTGCACAGGGAGAACATGTAAACTCCACGCAGAAAGATCTCAGGCGTTCTAACCGGGAGGCAAACCAGGGATCTTCTCGCTGTGAAGCGACGGTGCTAACCACCGAGCCACCTTGCAGCCCGAAAGAAAAACATGTTTTAAATATTTGATTGTTTAAGTAGCCACTTCATATCTTCATGACAGCTTTGCCTACTCTTGGAATTCTCTGTTTCTTGGTCCATGCTGTTCTCGTCTTCTTCTTCTTCTTCTTGGTCTCCCTCAGTAGTGATTTCTTTGCAGCAGTTCCACCATGAAGACCTGATTCTCTCAGTCTCCTCCCAACAGTTGATATGAAGATGTGTCTGCCAGTTAACCTTTTGTGAGCATTGATGTGCGTCCACAGTTTTAACAGGGTGACCAGTGCAACTCTACAGTCTGACTGACCACCCCAGCTTTGGCCAATGTAACTCCAATGTGTATATATTTTAAAAGTTTTGGCTGGTTACAAATGGTAAAGGAGTGAGGTGATACTAACTGTTCATCTGAGGGGGAAGTCTCACCATTAGCAGGAAAGTGCCTTCAAGTCTGTGAGTCCAGGAGTATGAAGATTGGAGCCTATGAGTCCATCACTAGACAAGAGTTAGGGGAGCATTTTGCCATTTACTGAGCTGAGATAAATATCAACGTGCTGGAGCGGCACTGCGACACCAGTATGTTTGAGGCTTCAGGTCGCCGTTATGGGGACTGTAGATGTACAACTACAGTGTCAGACGGTGCTACGATATCTACAGAGTCTCCACAAAAGCAGACTGCATCCTTTGGAATATATCAAGTTTGAATATAGTTTGTTCTTTATTGATCACAGTTTAAGAGTCATTCACATACAGTCCAACGTGTTTCCTCAGTTTAATGTGACGTAGATTTTAACCAGATCATTTTACATCTTAAGGAGTTTTTTGATGGGTTTGCAGTGAAACCAACGAACAAAGGGGGATTTTAAAAGTTAAAAGCAAGATAATGCTGCAGAATGGACAGAGTATAAAAAAGGAAAGGAGAAGAGAGAACCGACAGCAGGGACAGAAGGACAAAAACCCAAGGAGGAGAGAGATGAGGACATGAGAGGAGAAAGAAAAAAAAATGTATGTGGAGGAAGATGAGCATAAAACAGGATAAGACGGAGAACAGCAACGATGAAGAGACAGCAAACAGGAAGACTGCTGAAGGACTTCATGATATCTTTTTATGCACTGTCATCATAAATTCCAGTGCAGCAACATATCATTTCACACAGTAAAATAAGATATTTCACTGTCATATAAATCATTGGAGTTAGATATTTGTAGCTAGTTTAATGACAAATGTGCAAATTGGATGCTATGATTGGAATAATAGTGAGGAGACTGCATGCATTTGAATACTAATGCAGTGTTAAATAATCCTAGTTGCCACTTTCTTTCTTTTCTTGTTCAGATGAATGACAATTCAAAGGTGATGCAGCAGCGCAGCCTCAGTCAAAGACGTTCCTTTTAACACGACATGGGGGCAGCGAGAAGACGCGTACACACTGACTGGTTAAAATCTTAGACACGGCTTAAACATTCCCAGTGAGTGTCTGAAAAATAGAGCTGCTCTCAGTAATAAGGATATTGATTCATGTTTTGTGAGCTGTTTTGCTGTGCAGCATAACAAACATTCCTGTAAGTTATCTGA
>NW_007578543.1:356521-358539 GCF_000690725.1 Stegastes partitus | reverse complement strand
GGTGTATAGATAATGGATGGATGGATGGACTTGGTGATGTCTCTGCTGTCCATCATTAAAAACAATAATATGCATCAACAAAATGTGACAGTAGATATTGTCAAAGTATATTTGTTGATCTTTTGTTGACTCTATTTACTTACAGAAGTAGAATTGTGTTTTTATCTGAGGATCTCATAACGCCTTTCCATCATGCCACCCTGCCAAAAACTTCCACCATCCCATATATAACTTTTTTTTTTTAATTGTTTTTTCGGAGGCTCAAATTAACTTTTCCTCTGCAGCAGAATTGACTCCTGGTTTTCTTTTTCTGTGGTGGTTCTCATCAGAGCCAGTTTTAATGTTTCATTCAGTTTTCCAAAGTTGCATGGAGACCTTTTCAGGGCTGTTTGCACACAACATGTTTGGGATTTCCTAACAGATGTTCAGAGATGTTCTGATAAGGAGACTGTGAAGGTCACTGGTTCTACTAGATCTCCACCAGCTACTTACTTTTTACTAAAAATGTTTTTTTTTTCCCAAATGTACATTAAAAACAACAAGTCAAGCTCCATCTAGTATCTGACTGGTTGACTTGATAGAAGCAACACTAAAGCAAAAAACACAAACAAAAAAACAAACAAATGGCAACTATATGTTGACTAGAAATGTATATATGATGCCTTACAAATGAGCAAAATATGGCAGAAAACACATTTTCCTCAAAATGTAACCGAGAATGCAGCTTAGTTTTTTTGCAATATAATTTTGCAGAGACACGGTTGCAAAAACATGGTGCAAAGAACCAGACCAGTTGACCAGTATTCAAAGTATTCCCACTTTTACAATAAAGGCCTATTTTTTATCCAGACTCATTTGCTCACATTTACAGTTGAAAAGATAATATCTATTAGCTAATCACATAAAGATGAATCAAGCTTTTGGCACAGTAGTTTTAACTGTATCGTCCCCACAAGACATTTGGAGAAACCTGCCTTTAATGGATGAACGTCACTGCTGAACTCAAAACGACCAAACTGTTTGAGAATTTACATACACACACGTATGATAACTTTATTTAATGCTGGGATGGTTGTACTCAGCTCTTTGTTACATTTAGCGCTAAAAAAAAAAAGTATAGCTAAATGGTAACAACGATCTGAATACAATGCCCTCTGGAGCCTGGTGCCACAGCGACACGACTCTGGATAAGTGGAAGGGAACAGATGCACGGATCATTTTTATGCATCCTAACTTGTGTAGTAAGAAACTTCTTTTGGGAGTTTTAACTCTGATTATCAGGGGTTACCAACCCTCTGAGCTCCAAGAGCTAAATTCAATAAATGAAAATGTCTGAAGGTTACATTTATTCAGTTACATTTGTTTTCTACAAAAACAAAACAAAAACAGGAGGTCGTGTTCCTCTGTGTCTCTGGTTCTGAATTTTAATTTTATTTATGTCAGAATACGCTGCTTCACAATAGGATGCGGAATTTCAACATTTTCAAGGCTCACGGTGAAGGTGCTTAGTTGTCTGGTTCCAGGAGTGTTGTGACCGTGGTTGAGATTTTAGCTGGATTTCAATTGGAGGTTTAGAACCTTCAACTAAACAGGACTGACACAGAACTATTCAGCCACTCACCACTGGCCATGTCCCATTGTAACCGCTCCAATGGCTGTGCAGAAGCAACACAAGCGCTGAACTAGTGTGTGCTCTTTCTGCAATAGGCTGATAAGATTTCTGCCGCACTTTTGTGGTCCTTGAATAGCATTTTAGTTGCCATTGCCATTGGCTCCTTTCCCATCTCACCACTGGTGAAGGATTTCCTGTGCTTTGTTAAGATGAATGCCTCTGTTGCTGCGCTGGCCTTCTCATCAGTTGAGAGAATGCTCTCTTATTAGTCTTGTTTTCAGCTCCTTTTCTGTTTTTCATTCCTGCTACCCACAACAAAGTCCTGTGCAACATTGCTGTAGAAGTTGGGAAAGTGGCCCTTCACGTGGCATCTTTTACCAAATGAAGCTCTTGCACTGCAGCTGAG
>NW_007578543.1:340280-354986 GCF_000690725.1 Stegastes partitus | reverse complement strand
TGACTTCTCGTTGGCTCTTCCAGACAACCCTCTGCTGTCCACCAAAGTTTCAGTGACAGTCAATGTCTTGGACGTGAACGAGTTCCCTCCTGAGCTGGCGATTCCTTCAGATACGTTCGTCTGTGAAAACTCCAAAATAGGACAGGTAAAGTGAACTGCATCTACTAAATAAGAACTTTAGATTTAAGTTAAGAAAAGGGCAAAAAGATACACTATTATACATTTTTCCCTGCGTGTTTGCATGACTATAATTACAAAGATATGAATTTATTTAAGATGTGTTATCTCAAGTTTAGTTGAACACTCTTGAGAACACTCTAGCGCTCAAGTGGTTCAGATGTCCTCATTTCAGGGAGGAGAAAGTAACTATTAATTTATCCTTTCTCATGTTTTCCCTGCCAACAAACAGATTTGAATTTAAATTTTAGATTGACAGACCACCAGCGTTTCTCTCCAGGATTCCTCTGAATCAAAATGTTGATCAGATTGTCTGTGTTTGGTCCCCGACCAGGTGATTCAGACGGTCAGCGCTGTGGACAAGGACCTTCCTCCTGTCGGCCAGAGGTTCTTCTTCAAGTCCCCCAAAGAGCTCCGCAACAGAAACTTCACTGTTCGAGATTTTGGAAGTAAGTCATTGAGGGATTAGAATGGAAGAGCTGACAGGAAATTATCAACTGAATCAGCAGCTTCACTCTCCTTTATGGAGCTTTAGAGAGCACTTCAGGTCACGGTTTAGGTGTCTGGCTGCCTTATTTTACTCTCATTTTGGACTGATTTCAGTTAAAAAGTCGTGGTAATCCATTGAGCAATACCTACCCAACAACTGAGAGCAGACACATACAGAGAGTCGGGGAGAGGTGGGGTAAGATGAGCCACTTTTTACTTTTGTTGTCCTGGAGGTAAGGAAAGGTAAGGTAATGAAAACGTATACCTTTATTTCAGGATGTCTCCTATCAAATTAAATTATCAGAATGCATCTCTTACAGGGCGCCGCTATAGCTCACCTGGTTGAGCTGGCGTCCCATGTGCAGGGCTACAGTCCCGATGTGGAGGTCATGAGTTCGAATCCCGCTCATGACCCTTTCCCACATGTCCTTCTCCCCTACTTTCCTGTCTCTCTCTGACTACACTGTCCAATAAAGGCCAGAAAATAACTTTAAAAAGAATGCGTCTCTTACAAAACTGCCCAAAATAATGACTTCTCAAAACAGAAAGTGCTCCTGTGGCTCAACTTGCCCCATGTTAGGGGTAAATTTAACCAAGTCAGTGGGTAAGTTGAGCCATCTGGAGATAAACTGATCATGTGAGTTTTAAAATGTAAAGCTAAGCATCCTGAGCTAACAAACAGTTTTAACGGTTTTGAACTTGAACAAAGCCATTTCAAAGCCATTTAATCAAACAACTATTCAATATTCCAACGGTCGAGGTTGTGTAGTGGAGCATTTAGCAGCTTAACAGCTTGATATTTGACCAAAAACTGTTTAGTCATCAACTTGAAAGTTAAGAATATACCAATTTGACCAAAAGAAAAAAACAAAAAAAAAAAAAAACAGCTACTGCAGGTTAAGGTTGAAAGGTTTAACTTCAGTATGATCCTTCCAGAACATACCTGTGTTGCTGGACCTTCTTATATTAAATCACAATCTTAAGTCAGCTTAACAATCATATAATCAAGTGTGCCAATGGTCAAAGTTCTCTGTAAGTGTGGACCATTTGACATTTTACTGACAAGTCAATTGCCGTATCATAAATCACACTGGTAACTGTCAACAGCATAAAATCTGAATGTTCCACCAGATTTGACAACGTATGGGCTGCTTTAGAAAATGTGAGGGAAGACATTACTGGTTGTGCAGAACAAATCAGAGACAAGGATCTCGACAACTGAATATTTGTCGGTTGTGCTCTAAGCTAAAGTACAATATATGGAACAGGGAGAGAAAAAAAAAGATTTTCGGGACAAAATACTGACCTGGAGGCAAGATCGAGGCACTCCGACTTCATGCTTGTCAGTCTGCTGAGGGAGCAGAGGGTGACAATGCATTTGCCTGTCTACAGAACTGGATAATAGAGGTGCTGGAGCTGGCACCGTTATTCACAAATCTCGCTGTAGACACTTCTAGATCAGTGAGAGAGAAGTGATCTATACGGACAGGAAGGTGGTGGTAAAAGCAGCCAAGATAAAAAAGAGTCAGTCAGTGGGGGGTTCACCACGATATGGCAAAAGACATATACAAGAGGCAAAAAAAGGAATTTGAGGCTCTGATCATTGGAACTTTATCACAGCGTGACCAAAGCCAGAGTGTGTGGGAGCGTAGGCTTCAAGGCTTCCTCCTTCATTGTGGAGGTAGACATTTTCATCATTTCTATATGTGTTAAGTTGTTAAAATTAATCAAGAGAAAAAAATATACTAAGAGAAGAACAGGTGTATGTTTGCATTTTGGAAAAACAAAAGATATGCATACCCCGGTTACTCATGCAAGAGTCCCCGAATGCTTAAGAAATGACTAACCTGCCTGTAAAGTCAATATGATATTTCTACACAACCACACACAAAAGTCATGTCCACTAGGGGCTTGTGGTGTAACTTCCTAACATAAATCCAGCTTAATGATGTGGTCTTGTTCCTAAAAGACAAACACCAGCACAGAACCTCATGGAAATGGACCCATACAAACATATGTGTGTAGATGCACTGAAACTCCATTGACATTGGACAAGTTGAAAAAAGTGTCAAACGCTTTTGTATTTGTACTGAAGTTCTTTTTTTCTACGATACCTGTGCCATGCTGGTATGGTGAAGGTTGAAATGCTGTTATTATGGCTGCCATGGACCACAACATCAAGAACTCATGTCCAACCCTTATCGATGTCATTCCCTATCTCTGCCTCTTCTGTCAGCGAACTACTAAAGTGTAAAATTCTGCACACTACTTTAAAAAAAAAAGAAAGAGAAAACATACATGAAGTACTGGAGAGACAGATGTGCACTACATCTGGGACTGTGACTGGGGATGTGCTGCTCATCTGCCACTGAGGAGCTTCCCCTTGACAATACTGCTTGACATTTCAAATTATTGATGTGCAAAGTCACACACAACCAGTAGGAGGTTGAGATTGACTCCTGGCACGGTGATGAGGCGTGATGACAAGTATGACATCTCCCCCTCCAGCTTTCACGTGCACAACCGGTAATGTTAGTTGAAATGCCAAAATAACCCTCCTCTACATCGCACAGCCTTTTTAAACTACACCTACCACAGAGAAATGATGTTTTGTATCATCTTCTCACACAGTGATTCCCATCCCTGCTGAATGTAGAACTTGTCCGTCTCTGTTGCCTCTGAATGTTGCGGTGGGATAATCAGTTTCAACACATCCTCCCCTGACATCCCCTGCAACACCTCCCCAACAAGCATTGTTGTATTTGTGTGTGTTTGTACCTTTACAGTCAGCAGCATCACATCTGATAGAGTCAGACACTCAGGCCTGCAGCCACCAAGGGGAACTGGAGCGTATGTGTGTGTCTGTCTGTAGGTGTGTGTGTGTGTGGAACAGGAACAAGGTGCTTTAATGGTCTCTACCTTGTCAGGTTTCATCACCGTCCAGCAGGAGGGAATGGATCTTTTCTGACAGACACGGACACATGCGCGCACACACATACATCATGCTAAAAAGTGTCTGAATCTGTCGTTTGGAAGAAACAAACATGTTTTGTGCTTCCAATGTAAGCTGCATCTTCTCTTGTTGCTCCAAAAAAAGGTGTCAAACAGGAACAGGAAGGTTCCCCTAAGACCAATGCCATTGAAGATTGAGGTTACTTAAATATTTGCAGTTTCACGTCTTCCAAAGCTCACGTTCGTCAACTGGAGAATAATCTGTGCAAATTATTCAAATAAGAAATGAAAAATTCACAGTTGTATGTAAGGGTTCAGACATTTACCATTTTTCAATTATACAGAAGTTTCAGAATTTTTTTATGAATTGAATGACAAAGTCAAACAGACAATGAAAATGTGCAACGTAACTTTGAGGATTTATTTATTTTATTTTATTTTTTTCCCCATAAAAATAAGCTGTCTTATTATTCAACCCTTATCTAAGGGTTAGCAAACATGGCAAAGATAAAGGAGCTGTCTTAGAAGCCAGGAGAAGAAATTGTTTCATTACAGCAAAAAACGCAATGGTTTCAAAAAAATCTCCAAGATGCTTCAAGTTCCAAGAGACACAACAGCATCACACACAAGCTTAAAACTCACAACAGCAAACAGGGAATGGGGAAATGATTCTTCCCAGAGAAATAAAGTGTTTTAAAAAAAAAAAAAAAGATTCCAGGTCACAGTACTCCTCAGTACTTCAGTGAAAGGGCACTGGAATTCTGTTTTCAGTTAGTGAAGCCTCACCTCTCATCCAAGAGGCTTTCCGTGTATTTATCCTCACCCCCTAATCCAGGGGTGTCCAATCCTGGTCCTCGAGAGCCACAGTCCTGCATGTTTTAGATGTTTCCCTCTTCCAACACACCTGATTCAGGATCGTTATCAGGCTTCTGCAGAGCTTGATGATGAGCTGATCATTTGAATCAGGTGTGTTGGAAGAGGGAAACATCTAAAACATGCTGGACTGTGGCCCTCGAGGACCAGGATTGCCCACCCCTGCCCTAATCGTACAGCTAAAGGCTCGTTAACAATCCAAGACTCAAAGGATGCATGAGTGGGGAAACTGCTTCGTATGACGTAAGGTGTTCATGTTGGAGAAACTTGTCTCAGGAGGGATCTCAGGACTGCAATATAAGTACCTGATAGGTGCCGTCATTCACATCCTCCTCTGTGTGGAAATGGCTGTTGTAGTGGCTTCCTTCACTCTTCTCACAAACTATCTGCCTTCTACGTCCAGAATGTGAGCATTGTTGTCCTCAGAGGAGCGTCTCTTGTCCTTCAGGTGCAGGGGGACTGCTGGGTCTTGTCCTGGGGAACTGACTGTCCTGTTGTTGAGCCATGCACTTGTGGTGCTCTTGTTTAGTTTCCCCCCATTGCTCAGCTTGTGTTTGGGTGTTTTATCCTTGGGGTGAACCAATATTTGTCTCAGAATGTTGCTGGGTCTGAAGTGTGCTGGTATGTTGTGTTTAGAGAAAAAGTTTCCAACTACTCATGCTATGACAGTGCTGCTCTGCCGGTTCTTCTTTGCTTCTGTGTTGTGTTTTTTTTTTACTGTGCAGTTTTTTTTCTGGATATTTTTATTGACTTAATGAAGGCCAAGCTGGTATAGCCACAGGTTCTAAGTGCTTGTTAATATGTGTGTGCTCCTTTTCGTTTCCCTCCGTCTTAGTAGGGAGATTTTTCAGCCTGGTGTACTCCACTGGGTAATTGGAGTCAAACAGTAGGTATTGGTCTGTTTTCATAGATTTCCGGTAAAACTTCACTGTTGAGACTTTCCTTCACCTCGGTGTGCACAGTGCAGTTAAAAATCAAAGGAACAGAGGTATCAATACAGACTATAAAAGGAAAAGCAAACAACAAGGTCTCAGGGACGGAAACTTCACTGCACTTCATTCTCAGCCATAAAACACACCAGAAGTCAAAAAAATTGCCTTTTAGGAGCGTCTTAGTCTCTGGATTAGAATCCAATGAATCTTTGGTGGGAGAGTTGATATATTTACGATGGAGGTCAAATAATTTTCTATTTTTTGGAGACAATGGTGCGGATCAGTGTTTTGCTCCCAAACATCAATCAGACATCCTTTATTAAACTTTCTTTGACTTCAACACGGCTTTACATTCATGTTTTTACATCTTGTAGGTTGAATAATGTTGATTCAAGGGTCGCTGAAGTTAATTGTTACAACC
The DNA here is from genome assembly GCF_000690725.1 of Stegastes partitus. NCBI lineage: Eukaryota > Metazoa > Chordata > Actinopteri > Pomacentridae > Stegastes > Stegastes partitus. The sequence goes on along the minus strand of NW_007578543.1, from coordinate 349,142 downwards.
CAGCTCGATGGAACGGGAAAAGGGAATGTAACAAAACCAGATATAATTGGTTTTAAAAGTAACAACTATTTATTTACAAGAATAGGTGACACAGAAACTGAAGAAACAGGGCATCAAGGTGCTCTTTGACATAAATACTCAAACAAAAGCTCTGGTAACTAAAACTTGCTGCCAAACAAAACAAAGGAAAAACCAAGCTAAACTGAATAACAAAAAGGTTTCAAAATCAAAGTATAACAAATCAGCACCTACTTTATTGAAAAGAAAAAAAAACAATCCCCAGCAAGCCCTGTTCCAATACAGTTTGGAGAAAAGAAAGTGCCTCTACATAACACAAATAAAAGCTCTATTCTAGCTGCGTACAGCCACCCCGTCAATTAGGACTTCTCCCCTTAAATAGGCCGCTGTCATCTTCTTGGCGGGTCCGGATTGGAGGTCCCACGTGATTGGCCTGGCTCCGCCCATGTGGCCTGGCCCAATCCACCACCGGCAACGGCACACTACAATCTTCACACACGCACACAAAAAAAGGAAAAGACACAAAGAAGGAAGGAAGGGCCGGCAGCCGTATCATTAATCTTGTTGGGTATCCACGCATTGTGAATGGTGAAGATTTTCACATAGCATGTTGCTTGACCCGTCTGAAAACATATTTTATGTCTGCATATCCAGTGACGCCAGAACTATTTGTATATAATCCCTATTTGCTGTCCATTTACCCCTCATATCAACCTCTGCTGGAGGTTTTTCTAACCACAATTCTTTCGAAAAGCACTTTCCGTGGGCATATATTTAGGTCAAAAAAACAAAATTCATGAATAAAGTAAATTAATAAAAAAAAATATCGGTGTGTTTTCTTACTTGAAAGGCACCAGTTAGAGGAGATACAGAACAGGCATTGGTTTGACATTGAACCAGCACAGTGGAATGTAAACATGAGAGAGATTAGGGATTCAGTGACCTTCAGCTCTACCGTTATTCTCTAGGGCAAAAGTGTGTTCTTTTTTTTTTTCTACTCCAATTTATTTAACCGTAAGAAAACCACAAAACAAGATTCAAAGTGACTGACTTCTCCACACAAAGGCATCTCTGTCCTCTTGCTTTCTAATCATGTAGGTCAGAAAAAACACGAACGCTGGCCTTCTGACTTTTTGTGTAACATTTCATCTTTTCACTTTGATGTTTCACCAACTTTACCCAGTGCAGTATTTTCCCATGTAGAGTTTAAATATTGAAGCGACAGTGTTTATAATATCAAAGGGAATAGCTGATGTTGATGCCACTCAGTGCTAGACTTGAAAAAAAGACTGCAATTACCCAAGAACCCCGACTGTGGACCTGAACAATGACACTAAGGTGGACAGGCTGAAATCAACACATGGCTTGTACTGTTGATTTGAATTGTTCTTCATGCTTTCCAACATTTGTGTTAATTTCATACAATTTTGTTGCCCACTGCAGTATTTACCCACAGCTACTAATCGTCTTGGTAGAGATATCTAGAGCCGATTCCAAGAATCTGGATCAGGATCGACCTGGGAATACATATCAGAAAAAACAAAGCTGATCAATCTCCTTTCTTTACTGAACTCTGCAGTGTTTTGTCATCCTTAGCTTGCTAGTGTTGCCATGTGCTGGTCTAATTTACCACAGTTGGGTTTAATAATGTGAGCATTTCACTCAAATTTTACACAGAAATATCACCAAATACACAGTTCAGCTGTTGTTTTTAAATTATGTGTTTGTTGTCAGACGTACATTTTTAACTGACAGCTGATGAAATGTAAGTGTTACATTGGACTCAGTCTTAAAAGGTACCAAAGTAAAGGACTCAGACAGTGATCAGGTGCAAAATTGGGATTGGGGTTTTTCTAGATAAATCTACTTTTTAAAGCCACAGGACCTTGGAGATTGGAGGTGTACAAACGGAGCAACAAGAGGATTTGGATCCAGCTTGATGTAGATTACATGTGAAAGACGTCTGCCCAATACTTATCAAGACCGGCACCAGTACATATGAGGCTTCAGCAGAGGGCTAACCTTTAGATACATGCAGGATATTCTGGTTTCTGACACAATAAACTGGATTAAGCAGTGGTGAGGACAGAAAGCGGTTGAATTGACAAGTTTGAGTATAGAGCTCCAACTATCTCATAAAGGCAGGCCTACGTCCTCCTCCCACAATGCTCTGAGCTAATCCATGGGAGTGCATCTCAGGTCAGAAACCATGCCATAGAGGGCTGAGATGAGTCTTTTGTGAGATGGATTCAAAGAGTGGATCTTGTCAATAATTGGGTCTGTTGTGGGCGAGTTGGACAGATGAGAAAGTACATAACGCTTTGCTTGTAGATAACAGAAAGAAGACTTGACTTGGGAGGACGGAGTTTTTAACTTAACTGCTGATGATGTTAAGGTGTTGCTTATAAACAGATCTTTAAAATGTACGGCTCCCTTCCTGTGGCATTCCTTAGATGCAAAATTCTGAAAGGGTGGTTTAAAGAAGGGATTTGAATCAATCGGTCTTACAAGGGAAAAATAATTTCAGGAAAAGTATTTCTTGAGTTGAACTCAGAAGGAGTTCTTAACCACTGGGTTCCTTATACGTTTATTGAAGGAAGACAAAATGTGACTCCAAGCAGAGCCATCACAAACCAGTCAGGACAGTTGGTCTGAGACTAACATGAAGGGTAATACAAGTTGGCAACTTGCAAGTTGGTAGACTCACCAGAAGCTTTGGCCTCTAAAAGGTGGCCTAGTTCAGACAAAGCTGCTTCCCTTGTCATATCAAGGATGGAATAATCAAGTAGAATAAGGATGACAGGGCCTGAAACAGGTACAAAATGGTTGATGGGGTGCTTAGTTTCATGAAGTTCATGAGGTCCCAGTGAGAGACACGACATGGATGACCATTGTTTCCGTGTTTGTTTCGTCCATTTTAACTAAACATTAACATTTTCTTTAGTTTTTCACATTTCAAAGGGATCTGACGAAATTGTATGCTTTAACAAAGTATGCAAGTTAAATTTCCATTAATCTTTGGTCAGCATCTTCCCTATGAAGCAGTTTTAATTGTCACTAAAGCTATGATACATATGCCTATCTTCTGGATCGTCCTTTAGATTTCCTGTTGCATTTGTTTAAAGATCAGTTTGGATGGATTGAAAAAAATAATAATAATGTGACCCCAAGTTTTCTACATTTTCTGTATCTATTACAAACACATCAATGTGCCACACTGTAGGTCTGAATGCCATGCTGCTTTATCACTATAAACACTATAGTTTATCAAGACTCAAGCCCACATACACAGTTCTGCTTCCCCAAATACTCCCCAGAGCAAGTATGGATTCATCAACCACTGAAAATAGTCCACAACAAATGCATTTCTTCCTCCGGTTTGAGTAACACTGGATAAAAACATCATTGTCTTAGGAAATAACTGAGGATATTTTTAAAAATGAAGCTGCATCTGAGAATCATTTTCAAAAAAAAAAAAAAAAAAAAGTTTGGTTTTGACACATTGCCTAAGACACTGAAGGTGTCTTCCTGGAACTTCTTCACCATTGTAGAAATATAAACTGACACCAGCCCGATCCTCCAAGGCTGTCTGTTATGCTAATGTTGCATACATTTATCATTCTGTTTATGCCATTTTTAGTTGCAGCCATTGATCACATTTCTCAGCTGCGATGGCAATGAGTCAATAAATGTATTCAGTATCTTGGATATTATCAGAGCTGTAACATCATCCTGTTTCTTTTTTTTTCTCCAGACAACACAGCCGGCATTGTGGCTCGGCGCTCAGGTTTTCAGCGGCGGCTGCAGGACGTCTACGTTCTTCCTGTTGTGGTTGAAGACAGCGGTTATCCCGCCCAGAGCAGCACGACCACCGTCACCATCCGAGTGTGTTCCTGCGAGGCCGGAGGCTCGCTGCTGACCTGCTCAGCGGAGGCCATATTCCTGCCTGTGGGCCTCAGCACTGGAGCTTTGATGGCGATTCTTCTGTGTGTGGCTTTGCTGATGGGTAAGCCAGTCTTCCTTCTATCATGTAGCTATATTATGCTCACATACACAATCACCAAAACACCTTTTATAGGACTAAAACTGGAACATTATACTGTACATTTGACCTTTTTCGGCCAACCCATGCTCAGTCTTAGACTAGCAATGATTTTGCACAGTGTTTTGTGACTCTTTTTTTTTTCATATGTTTTTTTTTTTTTAATACTGTGAGTGCATTTTAAGAGAAGTAGCTGCAGTGGCATAGTGTTTCTGTAATGGCTTGCTGACCTTTCAAGAAACTTCCAAGACAAGCAAGTTTTACCTAAAAGTGTGACAGAATTTAGATTCCCGTCATAGCTGACATTTATTTCTAAAGGTTTCTGTCTTGCCGTTGACGATAATAAAGGGAGGCGTTGTATCAGGAGTGCACATTATGTAACACTAGAGGGTGCCAGCAACCCATGACGAGCCTCTAATTACCACAGGGAGGTGTGGAAGTGTTCACTCAGAGAGGCTGATTCCTTATTTGGGTTTTTTTTTTTTTTTCAACCCCTTCTATTATCTCATTTCATTTTTGCTGCTGTTCCAAAGATTTCTAGTTACGTAACCGCCCGTCCGACCACAGCGAAAACAAACAGGGTCGTGTGTGCACGGCCCTCGTTGTGCGTCTGAATGGGCGTGCACACAAACCTCTTTTTAACGTGTGTGCGTGTGTTCCATTAAGGATAAAGCAGACCTGAAATGCAAGCAGTGTGAAAGCAGCTCTTTTTCTTGCCCTTTCAACTGCTTCACCTCAGTAATGAAAGATGCATGTAGGTCTCCGCCTCCGTGTGTGTGTGTGTGTGTGTTCTGACTGATAGCATGTCAAGAGAAGAATCGCAGTCTCCTGAGGGCATTGCGCTTTCTTTATTGGTGTCCTCTGTGGAGCGGGAGGATAACTGAAAGAGGACATAATGGAAGAGAGTGGAGGGGATGGGCTAATAGCTGCTAACACAAAACATCCACTTTCTTTCTCGTGCCTGACAGAGAGGCATTTTCTCATATATGTCATGGTGGCAATATAGCACTTTGCTGTAGGGAGGGGAAAAAGGAGGTGGGTGTGAGGGAATCCTGTCGTGGTCTAAATTAATTAAGTGGTCCTATCCGAACAGAGAGCGGTGTGTAAAATGGCATCTATAAAAGGAGTATGTTTTTGCCCGAGAAGGCTCCCTGGAAAAGATACAATGGAAAATTGCCACTGTGTGGGCTGGTGGTCTTCTGTTTGGCATCTCCTATTGTTTTATTAACCTCTTGTTAGCTCTTGTTACCTTCAGGGCAAACAATACAGGAGGAGTGGGCGGAGAGACGAGCCAAAAAGGAAACAAAAAAACAAATGCTGCATTGTGGTTAGGACCAAGTCCAGAAAACTGAGGGCCACTGAGACCGGGCTTGAGCACAGTAGCAATTAGGTTCATAATGAATCAACCTGTAGATTATTTGTTGCACGACTAATTGTTAGATTAATTGCAATAGTGAAGAGAATATCAGAAAATAGAGGAAAAAGCAATGATAATACACCCACCCATCCATNCTCATCCATAATAAGGCTTCAGCAAAGACTGAATAGCTTCAGAACAACTAAGAACTTATGGCTGATTCTACTTTCACACAGTGCATGACAAAAAAACAAAGAAGTCTATCAGCTAGTTTGACCAGAGATAGATGAGCTCAAAGATCTACTAATACAAACTAGTGTGGCAAAGAAAAAGGAAAAAAAAGACAATGAAAAAGTAAAAAGCAACTACATCAGGCTGTATAGACAGTTGGTGCACTCACATGAGGCTCATGTCTTGTTGCTCACTGATATGAGTTTACATTTTGGGTTCATGTTTTAAGCGAAGGCAAAAGGGAGTACACACTTGGTCACATTTGCGTTATTTTGTGTAGCTTTTCACTTTACCACAGCATTTTTATAATCGGCTGCAGTTATTGCAATCGACAGCTAATTACATAGCCAGAGTTCTGTCTATATCAAATGAAAGCTAACTGATGAGATAGCCACGGCTAAGCTTGGCTAAGCTGCTGATGATTTTCCCCTCGTTGTGAATTTAAAAATATTCATTTTGATGAGGTGACATTTTGGTTATTTTGTTTATTTCACATAATCTAATAGGGCAGCAGCTAAATTACCTCCTGCTAAAGGTAGCTAGTTTAGCAGATCTCATTAGCTGTTGTCTTATTTTTGACACAAATGAATGTTTTTTCCATTTTGAGCGCCCTGCACCCTCCCGCTCTGTAATGAGCCTTACTCCATTTGGAATCCCATAGTTATCCGCATTGATTGCACTGGAACAGAACAGCCATCCCTCTGCTGTGGTTCCTCACCAGTACCTCGCGCCAGATAATGGATACGATTACACAGAGACGGCTGCCTGATTCACCCATTCAAAAATACTAATCAGACTAGACATTAATATTGTACATACACAGTGATCTGCCTGCTTATGATGCCTGGTTAACTGGCTTTAAATCACCAGCTTGGTTGCTTCTCTGCCGATCAATGAACGGCCGAATGAACAATTTAATGTCGGCATGCTGCAGGTTTTAGGGGAATTTGGTGTCTCAGAAAGTTTGCGAAAGACTCAAGTGTGTCAATTGCAAGAGTCTTGTCTGGTTTAATGAGGCAGTTTCTAGTTTCTGTATTGACCTATTGTCTCAACCTAACAGCGACTCAAATGCTATCCCAGCTGTCACACGACTCTTAGTACTGTAGCTTCAGCCAAAAAATAATTACTTCACATCAAATTACAAATGTAGGGACCCATAGGTAGAGAGTCTGTGTCAGAATATCTGAAAAAGATGTCCCACCATAGAGGAGAAGTGGCTCAGGCAGCGAGCTGGGATGAGGTCAACAACCCAGAGGTCTGATTGTATACATCTGAGTTTTATTTACAGCTTAGCTGTAGTGAAATATGACTCAGACGACCTCCGCTAAGACGGAAACATCTTCCACTTCATATCCTGCTGTTTTCTTCTTATACACGCACAGAAAATAAAACCATCTAAATGTGGTTTATAGGAACACAAACCATTGATTAAACTTCATCTACATCAAACATAAAGCACTTTAGATACATCAAACTNACTGACTGACATGACGACTTGTTCAAAGGGTTCACAGAGTAACAGGTTAGCAAATGTAATAGATAACACAATTGCATGATGCCCTGAAATATGTCATACAAATAATTTATTTTGTGACAAGCCATCTATTTCCCCATTGGAGTTTGATGAGACAAATATAGCTGCACTTTGCTTCATGTTTTTTAGCTAATTTACCGACATGTGAATGCAGCGTCCACACTGGTGAAGTTAACTCTGCAGACAGAACAGGACATCTGAGGAAACTCCGATCCACATTATCGAGACCAAACCGTTGATCGATTCATCCTGAAGATGCTCCACGGTGTAGAAGATGTTATTTGTGGCTCTATGCAACAGGACATGGTGTTGAGCTGAAACCTGTGATCGATTCTCGGAAACAGAATGACACAGCAGGAATGCTCTTTAACCGACACTCCGACACTTTTAGTTTTATCTCGTACTCAAAAAAAACAAGAACACAGAGCAGCTAAAAGCCAGGTGTTTAGATCATTCTGTATTCAGATCAACAACAAACTGGCAATTACCAACTTAATCTAAACAGTCTCTCATCGTTTCTGTTCTGACTTTAGATTTAATTAAAACTACCAGAAGGCCTGAGGGTTTATAAGATAAAAACAAATCTACAGATAACGTTCGGCGCGCAACGTGGGATGACCTGACTTAACATCCAAACCTGTAATAAGTTTGGTAAGCAGTTCTATTAGCTCTCACTCATTATGTAAGTCTGTCAGCTGTTTGAGTGAATGAGGTCAACATCTAAGAATTTCTTACTTCATAATTCAGAAGTGAGAGTCCTGAACTTCTGCACTCAAGCTTTCAGAACTTTCTTATTAATTTTTTTTCCCTGTAAAATCTACTGCTGTGTTTGTTATGACAGGCAGGAGACAGAAATTATGTTTGTCTGTGAAGAAAAAAAAGAAGCAAGCTGGGTGCTGAAAACAAAATGACTAAAATTAGCAGCAATGGAGTTTAAACAGGATGCATCTGTCTTTACCTATGTGAAATAAGCTATGCGGGAAGAGAAAGAAATGTCTGATAAAAAATCTTGTATTAAATTATATCAGACTCTGCTGAGGATCTTTTTTTCTAGACAACACTTTCTGTATTACCAGCAGTCTAACAGGACTTCAGTGTATTCAAGTGAGCTGCAGCAGGTAGAAAAAGGCCTCACCGGGCAGTTTAAGCTCATTGATTGTCTCGTTAAAGCAGCTGCCTTTTTCTTTTTTTCTTTTTTTTTCCTGCGCTATTAATTATATAGGTGTAGACATGACACGCGGTGGACGAATAAATGTGTCTGTTATCAAAAGTGGCTGAGGGAGTTAAATGTGGACAAATAAAGTAGGATGGCATAAACTGTGAGCTCATATATATTTTCTAAAATGGGACATATTTAGAAGACTATGTGTGTGGCATGGGCTTTAGAATCACATGAATCTATTATTACCTTGTAGGTTTATGATACAAACTCATGTTTTAATTATTGCAGCTTAGTTTGGAAGAAATTGTGTCTCTTTACTTTATTTTATCTTTTTTTTCACCATCAGTTTTGAACGCAGCTCTAAATATGAGTGAATTTGCATCTACTTCAGTGCAGAGGCATAATTGCTGAATTCACTAAAAAGGAGCCAGACTTTTATGTATTTATTTATTTTAATCGAAGCCACACGTTGTCTTATTAGGTTTATGAAAATCAAACCCTTTAGTTTTTTATACAAT
>NW_007578543.1:330288-337099 GCF_000690725.1 Stegastes partitus | reverse complement strand
ATCATTATCAAAGCTAAAGACACACATTTTAAACCTGAACATCTTCTAGCAGAGGATGTGCTGCATCTCAACATATCCAGTCTGATCTTCTGCGACGGGTCGGCAGGTTGCTGCACATGTTGGACAGGACGTTGTGGGAAAGCGTCACATGCTGGTATCTAAAGAGATGGAAACAATGTTGTTGTGACACTTTTTAATCTTCTCGTCTTGTCCTCTTTCTTCGTTGTGTGATTGCTGTAGGAGTCGATCAGTTGTATAAGTAGGAACCAATCGCAGTCTAGTCAGATGTGTAACAGATGTGTGACCACTGAGGCAATAGTTGCTGTCTCTGTGAATATTGGTTTGTGGTGTATTATGAAACATGTTTGAGATAAAATATGAACAGCGAGATAAATGATGAATCAATTCATTAAGTTTTCAGCGGCAAGTTCTGTTACAGACTTTGATTCACACGACACTGTGCGTCATTAGGATCATGCAGCATCTCAGTAGCTTCATGTGTTGACGACTGCAGTCTTCTGCTGAGCCCAACAACTAAAACTATTGTTTTGAGTCCACTTCCAATGATCAAAAGGGAAGTCTTGGCCACCTCACGTCACATCACATCACAGACGGATCTTGCAACAACTCCACAGATTCTTTCTGTCCACACCCGACTCGTATTTGTCGTTAATTCCAGATGATTTGGAATTACATGTGTTGGAATTAGACTGGGTTGAGGTTGGAATGGAGTTGAGCTGGTTAAGCTTCATTGAAGAAATAATTAGCCTAGAAGACTTTCCGTGACAATATAACTACCTTTCTATCTGTTCTAATCTCCAGCCTGAAAACTTTTAACTCTTTTTTATTTTATTTTTTCTTAAATGTTCGCCGCTGCTGCTGCTGTTGTTACTTCACTCTCCCTTTGAAGAACAAAGCTGCAGGTGAACATCGGGAGTCAATTAGCAGCTAACCAGCAGAGTTGCCAACTTTCAGCTATAAATCTGAGTGAGATTAATGAGCGGTTGGGCAGGTGGGAGTGTTTGTATCTGGATGGATAGATGGAAGGTTCCTGATACTCATTTTAAATAGTGATTTTAGTGTGATGGAGTTTTCCTGTTTCGGAGCACATTATGTTCAAGATCAACACATATAGAAACACCACCTACTAAATAGTGTCACCATTTACAGAAGAACCAGTGTGGCTCTGCACTTTTTTTTCTTTTTTTTTTTAACCCATTTCTTTTCCTGATGAGCATAAACTCCAGTACTTGTTCTAAATTTTGTTTTTTTCTGTCGACTACAAGCAATTTAATTGTTCTGTCGGCCTCTGTACAATATAATCCTAAAACAGAGGCTGATTGAAGTACAAAAGGCTACTTACTGGTTTGAATCTTTTTTTTTTTTTTTATTTGTTCTAAGACCGTTTAACTCCCCCAGGCTTGAACATAAAAGGATAAATCTAAAACGGTCTCACACACCATAAGAATGCACATAAACGACACGTCAATTTATTTTCGGACACACAATCGTGGCCTAATTACGGTCCGATTTACTAATGCCTTTAAGATGGGAAGTGAGATTGATACACCTAATGGCTCGTGCATTCTCAGACAGTATGCCGTTTTTGTTGCTTAGTTTATCATAATTGTTTNTCCCAGTCAAGTGATAGACGTCGCTTTAAAATGTAACTATTGCTCTTGAAAAAGGTAATTTCTTGTGGGATACAGTCTGAGTTGAGTGTCAACCGCCTCTGGCCTTCCTCTAGAAGAGTTGTGGAGGTCAACAGTGTCTAGCTCACCTTTGATATGAGGAGCAGGATCTCCTGATGTGTAGCCGCAACTTTCTAGCCGATGATTGCTGCTGCTGTTGGCTGTGCAGTGAGCCCTGTGGTAACGCCTCAGACCTATCCTGTCCTGTCAGAGGAATCCACAAGTCTTTGTAGCAGAAAAACAGGATCACGCTGTAGCACATCGGCCTTGGGTAGAACAGCTGAACTGTCTACCCCCCTCCGTATGTGGTTGACCGATTCGGCGTCTCTCGTCCTGATTTGCTCTTGCAGTCACACGTGATGCAGTTACCCAGGTAACAAGAGGAGATGATAGGTCCTGCTTCTTGCACAGCAAAGGTAAAGATGTGGGTAGAAAGTCACTAAAGCACTGTACCGTGGTCTTACTCCAGATAATCGAGAGGTCTAAAGGCTGCTCATTCATCACACTGAGCGCTAAACACACAGTCCCACAGGATCTCAGCTGGAATCTTAAAAATGTACAGTAGAAACATTTCATACATCTCCTACTTGGGTTCACCGTTTCCATCTCAAATAAATACATTGTTCCCTTGCAGTGTTATTACAGGTCACATCCGAGACTTGTGACAATACCACAGGAGCCTAAATAGATTTAGTCATTTGGAAGCTGCCAGACTCACATCCACAGGAACAAGTGGACCAGTGAAGAGTTCTAATTGGATGTGCAGGCCTGTGATAGTCCCAGAAGGAATCCATGTATTTTAGATGTAAATGGTTTTCACATATTCAGCACAAACTTAAAGGTTACTTGATAAACTGACAGCTTTTCAGGCTATCATTTGTAAGAATTAGTACATTATAAAGGAACCTTCTCAGATTTCCCCAATATGAGGATTTGCTGCAATTTTCTGGTTTGTTTCATCGTAAACTGGACATTTTTTTTTNTAAATTCAGATTGCTTGTTTTGTCTAAATAAAGGCTGATTCATGCTTTCTGTTTGACATGAATTCAGTCATTTGCTCAAGTCCACAAGAATCCCATGTGCCTGGAAGACAAATGGGGTTTAAATATGTGCTTGTTATGAGACGAGACTGCCACATGAGGATATTCTCTACGTTTGTAATTGAAGTAGTCGCTGCTTTGATTTATATGTTTTCCACCAATGGTCCACAAGTTCTTCACAAATCCTCTTCTATGTCCATCCACAACTAGCGAGCTGCTGCATCCTGTAAAAAGTGTGACGTTGGAAGCTGTGAGTTGGCCTTAACAGCACAAAACCTATTAATATTTAGTTTATGGTGATGCAAAACAAAAAAGTCCAAATGTTTGGCAGTTTTGCATGACAAATGCCCTAAAAAAAAGATTATTCAGTTATTAAAATTGTTGTCAGTTTATTAGTCAGTTCATTGTATCAGCATAGATCAAAGAGAGGATTAAAGCCGTAACAGTTAGAACAAAACAGATTATATTTGGGAACAAATGACAGAAAAGAAATCTGTTTAAATGTAGGATTTTAAAGGATGACTGACTCCAAAGGCGGCGCTGAGCTGATTAATTCACCTTTGGTTTTCTGTCAGGCTTGTGACTCTGCTAGACAAGTATTCTCTAAGGATCCGTGGCTGCATTCAAGCTTATAAAGGCTCAAAAAGTCTTAGCACGTTGGGTGTAAACTTTGATGACCCTGAAAGACTTCCAGCATAAAAAACAATCCTGCGGCTGTTAGGAAGTCCTTGTAGGTAGCTTTCTATTTCTGTCACCTAGTCGTGGTCCAAAAGGCTGCACCTCTGTCAGGGGTTGGCGCCACGCGACAATCCGAGCGTAAAGGAGTGAGTCATACATAACCTTTTCCAAATCAACAGAAAAGAGGAACAGTTGAATTTTGGAGGTCTTAATAAGCTGAAGGCAATATGACTAGAGCATTCTTATCTAACACCAGACTGATCTCACTGAAATCTAGAAGAAACATCTGTACAGATGGTCTCTTAAGTGTCAATGATTTATTACAACTTGGGTTTTAATTTTTGAAGCAATAGACATATTTTCTAATGTAAACATCGATCCCAGTAAATGCACCTTAAAACCATTCCTTTATGTCAGAGGAAAACTGTGGGTCAAAGCTTGAGGCAAGAAGTGGATCTTCAAACTGTGATGGATGTTTACAGCAGACAGTTTGCTTTGCTGCTGTACAGTCCACTGTCAGTCTCTTTCGAACCTGTGGGTTTTGTTTGCAAACTGATTCTCTCGCTGTGCTTCCTGCCTCGTCTGATTTCTTTGTTTGATTTAGTCATCTGACATCAACAATTGATTACCATAAATCCTGAAATGTTAATTGCTTTCCTACTCTCTACAATGATCCAAGGAAACACACTAATGGCAGTAGATCTGGCACAGACAGACCCTTATAAGTCACAATGAAGAGCCACTCTATGATGTGACAACGAAAATAGCAACGTGTTTAGGAAAAGATTACATTTTGGGATGTGTTTGGAGGACCATTGCTGTCATTGTTAACTTAATGAAGTTGCACTAAGATTAGAAGAGAAACACTGAAGTGGAAATTAAACTAAATTTGCTTGTGCTGATTTCCAGTGTTTTGGTGATCCATCCATCCACCTCNCATATAGCAAAAAGAAATGATGTGTATGTTGAACTCACTGTTTAGTTCAAGCCCGAGGTCACGAGCGGGAGCACAATGGATGCATTGTGCTCCCAAGAGGAATTGTGAGATTTTGTAGGAGCAGCAGGGACTCTTCTTCTCGCCATCTTCAAAGCTGCTCATGCTCCACTTTGGCAGCTTGTATCCCTCACATTCAGACTCCAACTGAGAGCAGAGCAGATTAGCCTGGATCTGACCTGAGAGAGAAGTGTCATCCTTTCAGACCCTGCCATCGGGATGCTTTACGCTCTGCTTTTTCATTTGTCTGCTCATATAGAATCCATGATTGCACTGCTGGAGTGTTCAGACGTTGTTAACCCGAAACCGTTAGTAAACACTTAGACAGCCAAAGCAGCTTAAGAACACTGATTGACCTTCATTCTTACTGTTGTGTGTTTGGTTGTTGTTTGTACTTTCCCTGTGCATCATCCCAAAGGATAGATTTAGACTTTTTCAATTATAGCTTTTTACATTTCCTGAATTCTTCACATAGTTTAGGAAAATCATCAGCTAATCGTTCACACTGACAAATGCTTTCATTAGAAATTTGAAACCTTAGTCATTTCATTTTATTTCTTTTTTTTTTTTGTATTATTTGTCCTGTCTACACATTTGGAGTGTTTACTTCATTGCACATCTGTACATGCACTGATTCTTTCTCACAAGTTTCTTTTTAAGACAAAATACAGAAATGTCCTTTAAAAAAAGTCACACTGACAGATGTAGTGCATTTTCTAAATTTGAAACGTCCATAGAAATGACATTACGGCGCCACAATCCACATGACTGAGGGTGTTTACGCCTGCAACAAGCTCAGCTGCTGCTGACTCACCAAAACCTCAGGTTAACTTACTTTGTGCTGTTTTATTTAATGTGTTATTAATGATGCATCATGATTCCGATACTGTAGACATCCATCATGTCCATGTGCAGAGATTTCTTATTTTTTATCTCCTTCGCCTCACAGGTCAAAGCTGATCTGAGAGGACACGGAGATTCAGCAAAATAAGAAAAAGCTAGATTTACAGGATCAAAGCTACCAGGCAATTTAAAATCCTGAGTAAATCCTGTATAGACGCAGAGCTGCTGCTTCACCTTCACTACTGGGCATTGTGTCTCTCTTTTCACTGATGGTTTATTATTTGGACTATTTAAAGTAAGTGTTGTGCTATGCTCTGGTGTGTTATTCAATTTTATATGTTCAGCAGCAGCTCCACTTACTTTTTAAAGGCAGGAAGCTGCAAGATTAAAGTTGTGACTGGTTAGACGGTGATTCATGCCTACAACAGATGGTCCAGCCACTACAGTGCCCTGATCTTAGCATCTTGGAGTTTGTCTGAAAATATAAGAAACAGCAGGAGATGGTGAGACATCCTCAATCCACACGAAAAACTGCGGCAAGATATTGAACAAGCTACCTGCCAAGTGTTTGGAAAAACTGAGGAGAACTGGTGCTGATCTAAAGGCAAAGGTTGCTCACACCAAATATTGATTTCATTTAGGGTTTTTTTTCTTCTTTTTTCTCTTAATTGAACCTTGTTTAAAGTTCAGAGGATAAAACCCCCAAAAACCCATTACTTTTAAAAGCATCCTGACTTTACTGTTAATGCCTAAAGCTGTTCAACACTCCTGTATATGTTCATCATTTCCCTGTTTTTCATCAGTCCAATTATGATTTAAAAGAACCCTTTAAAGTTGTTTTTTTTATCAGACTATTTAAATGTAAAAATTTGTTTCACCCACCTAATGACATGTCCACATTACCTTTGAAAAGTGCCTCCTAATAATTGGACATCCTGCGCGCTGACTCCCCCGAAAGTTGGACTTTGTTCAAATTTGATCCAAGCTGTGCTGACCTTTGTGGGGACAGCCAATTAATGCTGGCCACTGCCTGGAGAAACAAACGCTTTCTTGATCGTTCTGTTTCCAGACCTGTGTAGTAACACTTTTACTCTTCTATTTCCCAAATCGAAATCAGAGGAAAAAACACAGTTCTCTTGGCAAAATACCAGCATGCAGATGCAGCTACCAGGTTTGTTATAAAAACCCTGCATAGGTCTCCAGAATTATGCAATCCACCTGCTATGCATTTTAGCACTGTAGTGAAAATGGCATTGTTCAGTACAGCTCTATGAATGCTAAATAATGGTCCAACCAACCCAACACACAGTGCATTTGCTTAATTTATTTTGCAAATAAAAAAAAGAGTCACCAAGAAATGTATAAATTTGGGGGGAAATTCTAAGGAAGTTTGATTTAAATGCCAAAATTTGAGCGATATTTCAGCTTTTCTGAATATGTACTTCAGTGTTTTAGAATAACTGGCTGAATACCAGCAATTAACAACAGAAAAATTTAAAAAATTGCTAAAGCTATACACATGGGCGGGCTGCAGGGTGGCACAGTTGGTAGCACTGTTGCCTCGC
>NW_007578543.1:327815-330028 GCF_000690725.1 Stegastes partitus | reverse complement strand
GTGTATAGATAATGGATGGATGGATACACATGGGCTTTTGTCACCAAGTCAGAAATTAACAAGGAAGCAACCTGGTCTGATTCATGACCAATCTGTAAGTACTGTTCAACTAACCAATCACTTCTTTCTCTTTGTGTCTTGCAGTCATGTCGGCTTTATACATGGGTCAGAGACGTCACAAACAGAAAGACACTCTGATGACGTCAAAGGAGGACATCCGTGATAACGTCATCCACTACGACGACGAGGGCGGCGGCGAGGCCGACACTCACGCCTTCGACATGGGAACTCTGCGCAACACGCACTCACAACGCACCAGCACTCACAGCAGCAGCTCCAAGAAGGAGAAAAATGGCTACGGCGACGGCGTTCTGCTGCACCTCAGCAGTCGCGGCGACGACGTCAGGTCACCTGACATCCACCGAGAAACGGCCTGCGTCATTTCCGCCGTGAACGGAAAGTCTACACTCTCTTCCCGCGGCAGAGTGACTGAGGGCGATGCTGAAATGATCAGGGAGTTCATAGAACACCGGCTGGTGGAGAGCGGCCAGGGTTACGCCGCTCCGCCCTACGATTCATTGGCGACCTACGCTTACGAGGGCGACGGCTCGGTGGCCGGCTCCCTCAGCTCCATAGAGGAGACATTTGTTATTGATGAATCGGGGGATTTTAGCTCCCTCGGTGACTGGGGACAGCCGTTTAAAACCCTGGCTAGCATTCTGGACAGACAGCCGCCTACACTGTCTGAGGAGAGCTGAGAGGAAGTTGGACAGCACTGAGATGTTCGGCAGCCATGTGGGAGCTAGCTCACTTTTCTAGACTTGTTTTTTTTTTTTACTGTGACAGGCACTGGCTAGAGTGATGTAAAGACGTTTAAAAAAGTTGTGGATGTGAGGTAGAGTTGTGGACTGGTTAGCTAGAGAGCAGACGGTCTAGCTACAGGTGTGTGAAGAGTAAACTTGATAGCTCCTCAAAGTGCCTGAGGTACTACGTGTTAACATGTATTTTAATTCATGTTCCTTAATAAAAATATGTTCGACTAATGTTTCAATTTCAATATTAGATCCTCAGTTCTCATTAAAATCTGTCCTCACGCCGAGTGTGTTTGCATGGACAAGCATCCAAGTCAGTATTTACATGCATCTCGCCGACCAAGCAAACATGTAGTTAGTTATTATGGCAGTAGTCTGACTTACCAGATGTAGACTTCAGGTAAAAGTCTACCATTTTTGTGGTGCCTTTAATGCAGCTTTGTCCTCACCTTCCACTATGTGCATGTTACTGTATTCAAAATTCCCTTCTTTACAGGAAACGACAACAACTTCTGAGCAGCAACCCACATGCTGAGACGTTTTTTGAGGATTTGGATGGTCCAATAAGACAGAGGTATGCTTGGTTGTTTTGGTGGATTAGTCATTTTAATGACCATGTCCATCTCCCTTCACTGCTTCCTGTGCTCAGCACCACCTAAGGTGATTGTGATTGGTTTGAAGAAATACAAATAAGCCACAGCGTCTTTACCCCTATGGCAGAGTGATAATGAGTCGCAGCTAGACTCTGTGGAGATGGTCCAAACCAGTCCACTAGCTAAGAATAACTGGGCACCAGGGAATCTAGAAGAAACTATTCATTTGTCCATCCTTTTGGTCTCAATGGCATCGAGTAAAATTAAGCCAGACTCTTACTTCTGCACTTCTGCCAAATCGTTGCAGCCAGATTGCCCAAGAAACCCAAAGTCTATTTTCCTTGACATCGCTTAAGGGCCATGGGACTAATGCTAAAAGATCTGTAGCTAGCACCGTGTCTGCTCAGAACTACGGTGCTATCTGACACTTTAATTCTCTATTGATGAACACATACTCTACATCTGTGTAGATTCTCAGTCATCAGGTCCTGGTGAGCTTAGATCCTAAAGCAGCTCGGTTTCTTTCTGAAGTTCTTGAAGATGTTTCACCTCTTATCAAATAGGCTGCTGCAGTTCTGAACTGAAGAACTGCAAATACTTTTTGTTTTTGTCTGTTTGGTGGCCAACATGGTGGTGTAGCGGTCCGCACTCTTTCCTTAAAGCAGATGATTCTGGGCTAGAACCTGCCAGATGATTGTTCAATGTGGAGTTTGTATGTTCTAAAAGTGCATGAAGGCAGATTCTTCGGTTTCATCCCCACAGTTGACAGACAATGCAAGTTAGATTGCGGGATTTGGCAACTGTAAAT
>NW_007578543.1:322337-325685 GCF_000690725.1 Stegastes partitus | reverse complement strand
GTGCATTCAAGAACCCTTAAATCAGAGTTATGCTCCGTCATACAGACTTATAGATTAGTCACGTAGCTTCTTTCTTTTTTCCCGTAATGAGACTGTTGTGAACTTACAGTGTCGATGCTAATTTAGATTAGATAGAGCTTTATTGATCCCTTCGGTCTGGTACCTCAGGGAAATTGTTGATATAATTTCACATATTGTGTGGCCCTAGTTTGCTAAACTAAACACATCGCCCGCTAAATATCGGCATTTTAATGTGCTGCTGCTGCATGTTAGGATTCACCACAAAGCATCGCTGTGCATCATTACAGCCTCTCAGAGCTGCTTTCATGGCTGGAGACTCTTGAAGATAATCTGCATGTGGAGAGTTTTTCGGGCTGAGGGGGGGAGGGGGGTGCATTTGTAAATTGTAGCTTCAGAAAACAACCTGGATTACACTCTTCCCCCTCTCAAAACTGCATGAGTCTCTGCATGCACATCGGTCACGCTGCACCACCCACCACCGCCAGTAAATGCTCACCCTGTGGGAAAAACAAGAAACTTGATCAAAAAAAAAACATCATGCTCTGCGTTTGCTGCAAAAGAGTGCGGCCAAAGCGTGGCTCGGAGCAGTGCTTTTGCTTGTTCTGAGCATCGGGGTTTCAAACTGAAAACACTTGTCCTGTAGCGTGTAAGGTGCGTAGCTGGTGGAACGGCGCCCGCTCCCTGCAGCGTTTCAATGCCAGGCAGTTTTTTAAAAATGTATTATCTGGTGCCAAAAAAAATGTCGAATGCTCCTAAATTATCTGCTGGTGCAACTAAATGAAAAAAAAGTTAGGCACAACCCCAATGTGAAAAGTTATTCCGGAGGCCTGTATATGTGCTTAAAGAGAGCATGAAAGCGCCAGCGGAGCCCAGACATTACTCTGAGGCAAATAAAAACAGTTAAACAGCTGGGAGACCATTTTGTTTGTCCCTCGGAAATTGCCAAATCAATACCCGTCTATGTGCATCGAATCCATCTTCTCCTCTGCGGCTGCTGTGATGGAAAATAGATTTTGTTGATTGCTACGGCGTAACGGATCACCTCAGACACCGGGGATAACCTTCACTCTATCGAGCCTTGATCTCAGCTGTGACAATGGATAACACTCCGCCTGGCAGGACAGGGTCAATTCACTCCTGAGTTCATTTTGATCTAGACGGTAAATTACGCCGGCGCCATGATCGTTTCAATCAGAACATGCCAGAATGGGGAAAAGATTGATATATGGGATGTTAAATGCCTTTGGATTTATATTGAAAATGGAAAATCTATTTCCCAGCTGACTTCATTTCGGAGCAGATGAGGCACGAGGCTGGAGTTTGATGAAAAGGTGGAGGACAGAAAAAACCGAGGGGTTAGATTTTACTCACAAATCAACACAGCAGACATGTCAGAGTTTGAAATTTCCTTAAAATATGTTCATTCCTAAAAAAAAAAAAATAATTATCTCAGAAAGTTCCCAAGCATTTGGTATTCTGCTTATTGAGCAATCTCTTTCATGAGGCGCTGTGCTGCTGATGCAGAGGTAGATCACACACAGTCCCGCTGCCGGAGCGAAGGAACCGGTGAGATTTTAGATTTTTATTGTCGGGTTCAGACAATCAGTCATTTATTTCAGACGTTTTTTATTGCAGCAACATATTCAAATTGAATAATTCAGTATTTATATGTTAAAATATTACCATAAAATTAATTATTTACTGTAAATTGTGATCATGGCACTTGAAGTTGAGTTGATATGAATTAATTGTTACCCAGCAGCGTAGAATGTTATTTAAAAGAGTGTAAAGTATGTTAAAGTATAAAAGTGTATGTTTAAAGACAAACTGTTCCAGGCTTTAGTCGGCTATTAGTGCAAAATGGAACCGGTGACATCAGCAAAAACAAACAAGCAAGACTCCAACAGACACTTTATTCTACTTCTAGTCTTACATTAAAATGCCCCTTTTTCACTTTATTCTAACTAATTTTAAGTCCCGTACCATCTGAGTTGCTGCACTGTTANCAGAAATCTGGAAAATGCCAAAGTTTAAAAGTATACAGCTGTTTTCCTGCAACTCTTCCCTCTCCATAAGCTGTTCTCACAATATGAACATCACTTCAAATGGTAAAGTCCACAGTGACTTGCCTCCATTAGAACCTCCTGCTTTCCCAAGTGAATATCCTCCCATCTAACCCATTCACATCCTGTTCTCACAGTGTCGCTGCTTATACTATTTCATCCGATCTGTGAAAAGCCCTGTGATTGGCTAAAATCTTTAACAATTCTAAAACCTGAAAACAGAACCACTTGGAGAAGTCCAGTTTCCCCTCATACCACTTGAATTACAATATGCTGAAGGGTTCGGTTAATGACGCCGACAAGATACTGCCTACCTTAGCTTTAATGATTATCTGTCTGGGTGATAAACCAGTAACCTTTTCAGGATGTACCTTGTTTCTCACCCAGTGTCAGCAGGGATAAGCAGCTACAGCTAATGGATAGATGGATTACTAAAAGACTCAAATAAAAATAGTTATTTTAAAACAGATTTTTTTGGGACTGTTTCTCTTTATGGTGTAACAATTCAGTGTAGTTTTTGTTTCTTGGATGCCGTTCAGATGTGGCTTTACATTCATCGTACAGAGATTTAGGGTGCTGATTCAAATAGGAAAACAAATGAGTTTTGTTCCAACTAGACATTGTCGATGGAGTCCCTGTTTTTAGTCAGCATCATCCATCATTGCCTACAACCCGCCCTGCATTTCTTTTAGCAGCCAAGTCTTACCCGTCAGAGTTTCTCTCCTGTTTCTTGTTCATTTTACTGTGGAACCTGCTTGTCAATGTAATCTGTGTCTTACTCGGTTCAGACGTTATCAGCCCATTAAATAGCCCGTATTCAGCACATATCAGTTCTGTACATATGGGCCAATAGAGAGCTCCTCCACCTTTCAGTGATCGTTGATAAACAGAAGGTCACCCTGATAATGCTGCTAACCTCTCGCAGTCATATGAATAAGCAGATAAACTGTATAAAGTGGAGCTTTGTAACATGCGGTGAGCATATCGACGATGTATAACCCAACTCACGCCAAACGAAAAACAGTGAGTAAAAGCAAAAAACATAGTTGGAGAGGAGACTTAAACTCAAGGCTCCTGAGGAAAAGTTTGCAGATTTATGCCTCCTCCGTCCTCTCCAGCTTCAAAATGTGCACTTTTGTTCCTCTTGTAAGTGCTACAACACGGCTACAGTTCCATTACATGGGCTGATATCGGCCTACTGAGTCGACCAGATGGTGTTGAAGGTCCCTACCTGCCCACATGTACGGGAACGATGTGAGACGAT
>NW_007578543.1:319308-321872 GCF_000690725.1 Stegastes partitus | reverse complement strand
AAGAGTTGAAGTTGTTGCTGCAGCACGTTCGACGTGTCGTCAAATGTCGCTGCGCGGTTTCACTTTTTCTTCCTTTAAGTGCTGACAACTTGTAGCTGTTATTTACACCGAAGAACACAAATTCAGCGTGAAACATTGTGAGCTGACATCTTAGACAGCAGCACGCTGACACCAGCTGTGTCAAACAGCCATGAATATGCCATCAGCCGTTCCTCCTCTGATACGGCACGCTTTATTTCTACTACAGAATCGCACTTTGCTCCTTTGAATCCATTTAACATAGACGGTGAAGACCAGAAGTCGAGTCTCGGAACACACAACCCCCAGCCTGTGGCATTTTGAATATTGTAGAAAGTAACTCTAATGGGACTATATTTAGTGAACTCAGCGTGATTTCCAGACTCATAAATCGGTACGATATCTAGAGTTTTTAAACTTAAAGGCTGCTTTCATAATGAATGTCCTAATCTGCTGAGAACAAAACTGCAGCATGTGTTTGTAATAAATGGGACTCAATCTTATATTTATCCTTACACTTGTTAGAAAATGTCTTTACATCCTAATTTGGAAGAGGACCAACATTTACTACCACAGTGAGAAGTTACAACTGTCCTGAAAACATAATAAACTCACATATAACACAAGCTTTGGTGTATATATATAGTGTGCTATGTTTACTAAATTTAAGATTAAGTCGAACTTGTTAAAGTCTTTCTTNTTGGGGCCCCATAAAATTCTTGTAAGTGTAGATGGATGTAGCCAAATTTCTGCCAAAAAGCAGCCTTTGGTTGAAATCTCACCAACTTTTAAGGCCACCAAGGTTCCAGTCTTTTGCTGTTTTGACGTGATGTGGATTCATTAGTAAGACCACAAACACACATAGGTCTATATATTGTCATTATTTAATGTTTGATGTAGTTTAATTTTACTTGTCACTGGAAACACGCTTTAAAAAATACTCACGTCTTGCCCATCCTTTAATAAAATCGCCGACCAGAGCCAGGGGATGTTAAAGAGAAACAGTCTGGTCTAAATGGAGACTTTAGACCCCAGCACCAGCCAAACCCCACATTTGATTATTCCTAAATTATAATCAGAGAATAAACCTCTGGAGATGAGTCAGTTTGTTTTCCTGGGGATCCTCAAACAGAAAAAAACATGAACAGAGACTTCATGACGAGTTGTTTAATAGCAGCGACAATAAATCAAATTATCCAAGATAACAACGTGAACACAAACAGAGCTTCGGCCTGTGAGGAAATGCGTTTAGAGAAATGTGCTTTATCTCTCCGGGGGAGTCGTAGTCACTCGCAGTCCCGTCGCCGACTATCTGTTGATGTTTGCTGCTTTTAGAAGCTTCCAGCTTCGGGATGAGACAGAACTCAGGAGCTTCAGGCTCGTACTTCATCAGATTAGCCGACTAAGGATATTTTTCTATGAGCCGAGCATGTTTTTGAAAACTTGTTTTCTCTGCTGTTGTCATTCCAGTGTCACATGGATGCAGCCTTCTTCCAACCTCCAGTTTCCACATCAGTCATCCTGCTCCACATCTTATCCATTTAGCCCTTCAGAGTGATATTTCTGTACAGTTCACATCATATTGTGGGTTAATCTCTCAATATCTGCTTTTGTGTCTTTGTGCATTTTGTGTCTGTGTCTTTAAGGCAACAGCTGTTTGCTTCTCTGCAGTCTAACAGCAGAATAAAAACAGAATAACTGAGCTGTTTTCAGCAGCAGCAGTAGTGCTGGAATTATTCTGGCAGAAGAGGCCTCGCAGGACACTTTAGACTTATTGACTGTCTGGATAAAAACGCTGCCTTTGTTTTCTCGCTCTCATTGGTCACTCGGCAGTGAATCGGACGAATCCCCAGCAGACGACACATAACTCTGCTTGTTATGTGTTCTTCTACTCATTTTAGTTTATTTTCGCAGCTGTCTTGTGTCCGTTCAAATCAGGACAAATCACTTCCCGGCGTCCGCTGGATAACTGAAGGCCCACGTCGCTGCCGTTTGCGGATCTTCGACTCCACGTCCAGCCGCCGCCGCGCTGCATCTCCGCTCTCCACTTCGGTTCAGAATCTCTTTCATCTCCAGTTTGCGCAACGTTTAATTTTTGAGCCCTTGAGCGAAGGTAAGATTATTAAAGGAAATACATGGGAGATCTGCAGCTGGAGAAGAAGCCGAGGGAGGCGCGGATAAATGTGAGCGAAGGAGCACTTCAGCGTGATTTACGGGAGCGTTATCCTGCAGGAGCTTGTTAGAAGAGCTGCACTGTGAAGGAATTTGGGCCAATGAACAATAGATGAATAACAAATGTAGGACACATGCAAAGATGATCGTGCCTGAGGGGGGAAGAGGAGAAGAAAGGAAGAAAAAACAAACTTAGGACTGATGTATTCACCACTTCTCAGAGGCGTGGTGGAGGTAATAGAATGCTAACATGTTTGTAGAGCTTCATCTGGAAGGATCATAAATCAAAATCAAACTTTTCCATGCAGGAGGCTTGAAAATGTTCACAAGTCTTGGAGGAACACAAGTCACGACACTGCACTTTCTTGAAAGTT
>NW_007578543.1:316731-317956 GCF_000690725.1 Stegastes partitus | reverse complement strand
AAGATGAAACGCGTCGTGACTGAGCGACTCGCTTGGTGGTAATTTTATGCAAATTCAATAATACTGATCTGTTGACATTTGTTGTTGAAATGTGATTTTATGTTTTGAGAGTCAACTGGCAAACTTACCTAATTACACTTAGTTAATACTGAAACAAAACTTTATTCGTTATAACCAATGAGATTATATTTTACATTCTGGTGTAAAAAAGATCAGAGGTGTAAAGAATACTGAAATAATTTACTCAAGTAAAAGTACTATTACTTTGATGAAATTTTACTTAAGTACAAGTAAAAGTAGCAGTTTAAAAGTATACTCAACGTAAAAGTAAAAAGTAGCTGGTTTAAAATTTACTTTAAGTAAAAGTTACTTAGTTACTTTTTATTTTTTAACAGTGGATCGCACCTGTGCAGTGTGCAATAAGGACACAAGGATTTTTAATCTCAGATTTTTATGAAGAAAAATCTTAAACATATAAAGTGTGTTATTAACATAAAACATCTCAAAACGACAGAATATTCTTCCTGTTTAAAATCAAAATCGTAAATGAACCACATGGCAGCTGTTACAAAGAAAAATGCTCTGCCACACTGTATCTCTTAATTAAAGTCCCATATTTATGGTTTTCCTCTTTTGAAAATTACTCACTAAACTTCCTGTTTAGTTTGAGCAGAAGCTGCTTCTCAAAGTTAGTGGAGCTCATCCTTGAAGAGATGCTCTGCAGCTGAGGCAGGCAATCCAGTGTTGAGTTTGAGAGAAAGTTTTTTGATTTGTGGCAATGAGTTCAGCAGATCCATATTGTTTGAGACACAGGCTAGGTACCCATCCAGCTCCCCTGTACCTTGTGACCGTCTGGAATTCATTGGTGCGAAGAAATCCTCTTCATCTGATGAATGCTGCCCAACTTGCTCCACCCTTGCCTCTGCCATCTGGTCAAGGTGTTGTTTTATGTATCCCAGACCTGTTGAGTGACAAACAAGCAACACATTTCAAATATTTTCATCATAATGCAAAAATTTAAATAACTATAACCTGTGTAGAAAACCCATGTTATTGTACTTATCACATGTTGATAGGAAAAAAAAACTTTACACCTTACTTTACACTTTACACCTTACTTTACACCTCTGAATAAGATGCACGGAACGCAACAGATTCCTTTTTAACAAACCACAGAAGAAGAGTTGAAGTTGTTGCTGCAGCACGTTCGATGTGTCGTCAAATG
>NW_007578543.1:314509-316387 GCF_000690725.1 Stegastes partitus | reverse complement strand
GAGGCTTGAAAATGTTCACAAGTCTTGGAGGAACACAAGTCACGACACTGCACTTTCTTGAAAGTTAACCAGCGCCGTCGTTTAAGGGGGAAAGGTGGGAACGATTCTTGGGGCCCACAGCCCATTAGGACCCATACGCACCCCAGTAGGCTCTATGACTAAATGATCATAAGATTACTAATGCATGTGAGCTCAAACAAAGTCGCATAATATTTCAGTTTTAATCATTCCAATTACCTCCTCTCCTCCAAAATGGTTTAGTCCACGGTTCGTTCTTCTTCGTTGGAATATATGCGCG
This sequence comes from Stegastes partitus, assembly GCF_000690725.1. Taxonomy (NCBI): domain Eukaryota; kingdom Metazoa; phylum Chordata; class Actinopteri; family Pomacentridae; genus Stegastes; species Stegastes partitus. The sequence goes on along the minus strand of NW_007578543.1, from coordinate 316,089 downwards.
CGACGAGCAAAGTCCCGCATTTGAGGAGGAAGATGATGCCCGGCGTCAAAAAACTAAAATCTGGACACCAGAAACGAGTCGAGAGAGAGGCCAGGAATAGGAACCTCAGAGCAGGGGCCCAGAATATTTCACATTTCTTCTCCAGGAATAGTAAGAGAGAGTTAAGAGCGAAAAGTTTTCTGTTCATTCATTCGTTGGCTGTAACCACTAATCCCAGGTGGATGGCGGAGGCCGGAGCGTCCGTTAGCTGACGTTTCACAGCACGGCTGGAACAATAAAATAGATGATTTAATTGTGCAGGTCGTCGGGGACTGAAAGCTGGAAGAACTGATGAACTAACACAAGCCACGACAGCAGGAGGACAGTACTCAAACGCTCCAGCATTCACTCAGGACTTTATGTTATGACGAGGCTGCATTGAATTGTATTATGACGCGTTCAAGTTCTGCTCAGTAATTATGAACATTAGGCGAAGGTTACGACTCCGTTATGTGCTCATATGTAGTCTTGTAATTTTTGTGATTGAAAAAAATAAATAAATGTTCAAATATTTGTTGTTTTTACAGGAGGACGGTGCTCAAAGGCTCCAGTATAAGCATTCACTCCACAACACAGGTGCAATGCAATGCAATGCAAAAAAAAAGTGGCAACAGTCTTGGGGTGGAGGGGCCCATGACGATATTCTTTCTGGGGGCCCAGAATTCCTAGCTACGGCCCTGCATGCGTCACTTTACCATCGGAAAGTGAGGTATTTTAGAAAAAAGCAGTAGAGCAGCTGGAACTGCCTCTGAAGAGTTGTGAGAAAACCTTTAATTGCTCATTCTGAGGATAGTTCTAGTTGAGCCTGTCATTGAAAACAACTTATGAAGTATTCAGAAAATAAAGGATTTGCATCTCAGTAGCATGTTTCGTACTACGGAGCCCCAGACATGACATGGTCAAGATAAAATTAAACCAACAAATTAGTATTTTGTGGGATCGAAGTCGTATTTTGTGCACACGTTACAGCTATATTGTGGCCGCTATGTGATTTTATTTTGACCACGTCATGTCTGGGGCTCTGCATGTTTCAGTTTGCTATCAAGAAGTCAGACATGATATGAAGGGAAACCTCAGATCATTTTGTTGTGGCTGTTGTTCAGTGGAAATATGTGAGTGTAGATGTGTCAGCAAATCTGTCCCAACACCTTCATAAAGTTGAAAGCCATTGAATTTTGATTCATGTATTTAGTTTTTGGCACTGAAATTATGCATTCACTTTTTTGGCATTGAAACTAAAATTTAAATGAGTGATTTTCACTTTTATCTATTCTGTCTGATGTGTGAAATTTAGTATCAAAAACTCAAATATCTGATCCCAAAATTCAGGTTAAAGATTCAGATTAAACATTCAGGGACACCAAGAATAAGCAACGACTTCTGTCCAACATCCAGACATTGATATAATAAAAACTACAGTGATTTCTCTTTTGTAGTTAATTGCATTTTTGTTTGAAGTAACTGAAATGCTGCACTCTACCTGAATTTAATACGCAATACCGGCACAGTGTTTGTAAAGAGGATCTAGATGATAGGACTTT
>NW_007578543.1:309418-313123 GCF_000690725.1 Stegastes partitus | reverse complement strand
ACCTTCTTGCTGCGAGGCAACAGTGCTTGAATCTTAACTTAATAACTCTAAATCCAGGATTATACAGTAGATCAGGATTATTTAATCTGGATATGTATGAGTGGACACTATATTAGTGAATCCAAACAACAACCACTTTCTTCACACGAAAGCTCCCAAATACAGATAATTAACAGCTGATTAACCATGCATTTATTAAACAAGACATTTTAAATAGTTTCCTGTTGCCTCATGAATATTTAAACATTTCCTACTGTCTTGTGCTGCTCAAAGTAAAGGACAGTCAGAAGAATCACTTAGATGTCTAATGATTCCAATTTAATCACCTATAAATACCTGCAAGTTCCTGCTGTGGAAACTGTGTAGTAGGATAGAAGTTCTGACTGTATTAAGTAAAGGTGAAATGTTATAAACAGAAAAAGTACAAAGCAGAATGGACTTGTGACTTTAGAAACTGGTTAAAGCAAAGGGGAAAAAAAGAAGTGTTTTCTTTTTAAATTCAAGATTAATCAGACAGTCAAACAAAAGATGAAACACATAATCTAAATGTTTTTTATTTCTAGACCACGACTCTTTTTTTTTATGTCTCTGTAACCTCTATTCATAGAGTCATCTCTCTCCATATGTGTGAAGCTGCTTTCAGCTTAGAAAGTGTTTTATTGTCAGAGTTCAGTTTAACAACTGCTCGGAGAAACAAGCGTGGGATGTGTGGAGTTATTAAACTCTGGAGAAATTTGTTTTTGGCGCAGACATTTGGTAGAAATAACAAAACGTGCTGCGATTTTGTACAGCATATTCCATTCTCATCACAGTTCTGTGTGTCACATTCACAACTGTGAATCCAGAGCATCAGGAAACAGTAAAAAAAAAAAAGCCATTTAAATCAATTACAGTAAAGTTGCTGTGATTATGCCTTTAATTCTCAACGCCACTTCCCAGGACTGTGATCAGCAACAGTTCAAATGCATCAAAAACTGTAAATGTCTGCATCTTTCAGAGTTATTTTGGAAATTAAAAGTCGGAAAATAAGATGAGGCACAGGCTGAATTCATTAGACACCATGAAAGCAGGCAGGAGGCTGCATTCTGAAACATTTAGACAACTGCTGCTATCGCACGTGAAATTGTTGCCGTGCTGCATCTGGTGCGATAAAAGCGACGCACCGTATACAGTATGTAAGATCAGTGTTCAAAGTCAGCGTTTTGCCGCCCACATTTGCAAAATTCTGTCATTATTGTGTGGTTTTATCAAGAGTGAACACCTCCGGGCTGCGCGACAACAACAGTCATATAAGTGCGCTGCATGCTACGCTGCACGTAATGGATCTAATAAAATCACTGTCACATGAATTATCTCATTTTGAAGCATGTCAGGCTGTGCAATGAAAGTGTGCTGAATTGTAGCGCCGTAATACAAACAGAAAAAAGGTGCCTTCAAGTTTGGAAAACACTGCTGGGGAAGGTTTTCTTCTCTGCCAGTCATGCAAACTTTTTACATTTTCCTCTATTGTCTTGGTTTGTGTGTCTGCACATGCTTTCCTCTAATTGACATCTTTCACAGTTTGGTGTATTCTGTGCCATTTTGTGTTGGTGAAGGTTTCAATAAGGCTGTCTTTGGTAGCCAAAGCTTCAAATCAATGCCTCCCAGTGTGATCTGGAACCAACGTCTTACACGTAGCAACAACGGTGATATTTCAGTGCATTTGGGCCGTAAACGTAGTTACACGTCACCAAAAAGGATCATATCTGAAAACTCCGGCCAAAGTGGAGATTTGGACAAACTCCGTCTTTACGTTTGCATGTAGACAAGAGGAGACGGAGTTTGACGTCACAGTATGCGACAAAAGCAACACACGTGTGCGACCCCACTGGGTACTGTTGTAAAAACAGTGCCAGTATGTCCACATACTTGGATTGACATGTCAATGTTTTCAAGTATTTTACTTGTTTTGTACTCGAACACCACATTTGGGAGTAGCCCCCCTTCTCTGTCGGTCCAAACAAACGACCCTCATGTCATTATCGTTGAAGTATCAAGAAGTAATTAATTCATTGTTGTGTTTTTTCCAGGATTCTGATTGGCCAGCATGGCTTTATGCTTCTCGTTACACTGCCCCCTATAGGTTTGGCATGCTCATAGCAACTCTTAACAACGTGTTTGTGTGGCAATCTGATGTGAACAATGTTATCTTTGAAATCGTAGATGTGTTTTTGTAAATACCCGGCTATGTGTAAACGTCAAGCCATCTCAAGTGTTTAGGTTTTATACCTTCTGGTTGTGGTTGCACCTGTGTGTCCGCTGATTTTTTTAACTTGGTCCCTGGTCTTCCTGTATCCTCTTTCCGTATTCGTTGAGTCTCACAACCAGGTTCTTCCAATTCCTCTCGCATGTTCTTTTCCATGTGGAGCCGTGATGCAGACGGAGAATTCTGGTGTTCAAAGGCCATTTTAGAACCATTATAATCCAATTAGACCAGTTGGAAATCACAGGCGTGCTCAATTTTGTGTCAGAGATCACAAGTGTATTCCCTTTTGTGCACTGAGTTTCCATTTGGAGCCTGTATTCTTAATATAGTCTCAAAAGAACTTGGTTTAGATTGTTTATTAGAGGAAATGCTCTACATGTTGAAGTATTTGACATCTGACATTTCAATGGTAGCGCACAGGGACGTACTCGCTTCTGTAGAGTACTGCATCATGTTAGCGCCACATGCTCTCTGTGGACTAAATATGGAAAACCTGAAAACCCAAATTCCTCTCGACTTCATTCTCTTTGTATATTGTGGGTAAATAATGCACAAACCTCTTGGCACTACTTTGTTCTGAGTTTTGTTTAATGCCTATCCGACCGCCAGACCACAAAAATAAATATATAAAGAAAGTTAATTCATTATCGACCTTCCAAATTCTGCTGAACGATGTTTCTTTCAAAAGATGAAATAATTCTCTGCTAAATATGTGTGTTCTCAGAACCTTTCTTAAATACAAACAGAAATTGTTTCCTCAAATGCCAGGTGGAGTTTTTTTTTTTAATCCTAATGCTTCCTGCAAGGCTGGTTGCCGGAGTATTCTTTGCAATGTAATAGCTTATTTAAAAAGTTATGCTTCAAGAATTGAAGTTCATTTTTCTGTATTTGCTTCATGGATTTGCCCTTTTATCAAAAGAGTCCAGAGTGTTAGTTAAAAAAAAAAAAAAAACGACCCAAAGGATTTTTTCATATTGGAACAGTTACAGGTGAACTCTGCATCAAAAGCGCTCTGTCCACTGAAGTGAAGCACAAAATGCTGCTCTGATGGGACTGGAAGATGGCTCCTTTCATGTCTGTTTGTAGGTTGCATAATTAAAAACTGATCTTTGAAGCTAACCAAATGTGCACATACAGTTTACTCGTACTGTACTTTTGAGATTTTGTGGCTCAAGCAAAAACATCCAGGAGCTTAGTGAAGGGTTCAATGGTGAGTGAAGGGCTTTTTGTTGTTGTTGTGGTTTCAGTCTACTGAACACTTTTAGATGTCTGGGCCAGTATAAATGACTGTGGGATATTTTTGATTGATTTTGAAGTATTTCTTTCCTGGTGGGATATAAACTCACCTCATTCATTCAGTAGATATGTTTGACAGAAGCTATTTAAAGTAAGTTCATCCAAATAGCAACAAGGGCGAGAGGTTTTTAAAAATTAGAAGCATGTCCCTCCAAAACCATAAA
>NW_007578543.1:300344-308778 GCF_000690725.1 Stegastes partitus | reverse complement strand
TCAGTTGCTTCACTTCTTAAGTTTTATTAGTTTCAAAGAACAGAATGATCAACAAGTATTTCCTGATGGTGCCATACATGTGCTGAAGCTAAAGTCCACTAACAGGATTCGGCCCTTCAGCTGCAGCTCAATTTGTCCAACATGCTGTTTTCTAGTAACAGAACAAGTTTCGCAGTAAGGATTTCATTTAGCTGCCTATCAGTTGAGTCTGTCGTCCTGCAAATAGAGTCCAAATCCATCATCTTGGACTGCAGCTGGTACCCATCTATCCATCTGTTACCTGTTTTATCCTGTAGAGGGTCACTGGGGGGCCTGAAAACTGTCCCAGCCGCCATAGGGCAAAAGGCATCGTACACCTTGGACAAGTCGCTCTGCAGCTGGCAATGACACCTATATAGTCAACTACTCATTTTTGCAGATTTTGCAGTGTCCTTGCTGTGCTTTGCATCCCCTGCTAGTTGGTGTAGCATCACATGAACCACATCTCCACGTTCTGATTAGAGTGGCACTCCAGCTTGTTGCAGATATCCTAGAGGGCAAAACAAAGACTGCTGTTACAACCTACAGTTCAAAATGTTTGACTTGGAGTCTGTCCACGGGAGAGACTCACTGCAGAGGCAGCTGAATGACACCAAGGACCTCAACAGCGACCTGACCACCTGCAGGCAGCAGAATGGGCTGAAGTCAGCAACTAAACTGTCAAAACAAAATACTTCCATGTAGCACCAACATGTTAATGAGGTGACCTGTAGGATTCTTCCAGACTATGATGACGTCCATGGCGTAGAACTGTCTGAGTGTGCACCCGAATAACAAGCTCTTGGTGACGCAGTGGAAGAACTTGAATGTGTGACAAGTCATCCTGACTGAACATCCCGATCCTGATATCAACCAGAATAATTTGTTCCCAAATATGGTGCGCTTCACAGAGCGAAGCTTGGTTGGATTATCGATGACTGATTCAAAACTATACAGAAGACCACATAAAAGGACCGCAAGTATTGTTAGACACGAGGAAATAACATCGGGCTCACAGAGGCAAAGAGACAAGGGCACCAATCACACTGACTTAGAAAGACAAGGTCACTGTTCACACTTAAGGGAGAGAAAAGAGGGCAGCATTACTACAGAGGAAGAGAAACAAGGGCATCGGAAACTCTGTGAGATTGTAAAGCTATTTGAGGCAAAAGTGTTTTTGACTTTGGGTTATATAAATAAAATAAAATGCAACCCTCTTGACCAGCAGCGTGAAACATGCGTCACAGCATCTGCAGCCATCGTTTTCTATGTCTTCACACTGGTGACGTCAACACATTGGTATGCATCACTATCCTCTTTCCAAGCGTCAATGAGGATCAAGACGCATGTTTGGTCGGTACTAGAGGTACCGGATGATGGAGCACTACATGATATTTGCAGTCATTAGCTCATACCGACCAGATCAGGATAATGGAAATGTCAGAAATTGTAAACTCAATCAGTCAAATGAGGTTTCTGAGGAGATGTAGTTGTTGAAACATACACGAGTGTCCACATTGGCTGAACATATTAATCTAAAAACTAACTGAAACTCTAATTTTGTAAGTTATCCTTGATTATAGCTAAACATCTTAACACTATAAAATATTCAGAAGTGCTTTTTTTTTTTTTTCTCTACGCTCCATTCTAGAAAGATTAAGCGTCTGTTGCAGTGGCGGCATTTGAGGTTTGCTATCAAAACCCTCCTATGCACAACAATCCAGCCCTCAGAAAATGACTGTTGCCTTCAGTAAGTAAACAAACACTCTGTGGTGGCATTTGTGCCCACACTTATGGATTTCCAACCCAAAAGTGACAGCATTTCAAACAACAGTGACATTTCTACCCCCCTAGGTGGATGCTTTCCACACCGTGAGGAATTCATTTCTGTCTGGTTGATTGGCAGACTCCAACAAATTTGCATCACTGTGTGTGAGTGTATTTACACTATAGGTGGCTGAGTACTGAAATAAAACCATAAAAATTCGTTGGATGCTGATTCTTCCCAACCGTGGGAGTCTCTTAGTTGGGAAATGGAGCAATTCATAATTTTCTCCATTAGGTGAGTGTTGATGTGCAAAAAAAAAATGCTCTTTTCAACTCAATTTGACAAGACAGACACAAAAATAAAGCCACTGCGGAGGAGTAGTTGGTCTACAGCTCACTATGTGTGTTGTCGTCTTCTCCAGTGAGGATACCAGGTTAGTAAAAATCAAAACAAAGCCAAAGATCTTACAGAAAGACAATGATTATTACTGTCTTTATATGTTTCTTGGACGGGATGTAACTGTTCTTTTCGTTGCTCTGTACTTGTGACATGTGCAAGGACAATAAATTGCTAATTGATTGATTGATTGATCCTTCACTTGAACCCATATGAACATTGGCGAGCATAATAACTTGTAATGCTTTATTTTGTTCTAATGATAGTTTTTGTCAAAAAGGAAAACAAAATCAAAAAAAATTAACATTTAATACGTCATAAGAAAGTAATTTTTGTCATAAGAAAGTAATTTACAGAATGGAGACCAAATGAGGCTAAAAGCTAATATTCTGCTAGAACATTTCAGGTGTGTCTTACTTACGCTTGTGCTTCGATGTGGTCCAACGTATCATATGTTGCACCTGTAACCACAACCAAGACTGGTGTCATAGTGGCCTGATACATACTGTAGTCCAGTGTTCCCCAACTACCGGTCCGCGGACTGGCACCAGGCCGTGGGTCATTTGGTACCGGGCCGCACAGAAAGAAAAAAAACAAATCATTTGATTGGTTTATTTTTATTTCCAGTGGAGTCTGCAGGGTGTTTTATTTTGAAAATTGACTAGCTCGTCTTCCCGTCGCGTCCGTCTTGTTTCTTGCACTTGACTCTTATTAGTTTTAATGCTCCGCCGCTAAATGGAGCCGTCAGTCTAACCGCTGCCAAAATAAATAAGAAAACAAACATCTCAGGAGAGCTTCTTTGGAAAGAGACTCGATACTGAGACGGAAACACATATTTAACAAGTAATTTTATGAATTTATGAAACTTTTTAATAGTAGAAACAATTATTTTTTGTGCAATGACCGGTCCGTAGAAAATGTTCCTGATTAAAACCGGTCCGTGATGCAAAACGGGGACCACTGCTGTAATCTAATTAAACTGTGTATTACACCAGCATGGTGAGAAATCAAAAGAAAGAACAATATTTTCTGGTGCTGGTGCTTGGTTTTTAAAGTTAACATTGTGGAAACTGAGCCAGAAGATACCTGCAACCCGTAGTGGGTCGACTTGGCTTCATCATTTCACGATGATTTCATTGGACAATTAAGAATGACAATACATTTGTGTGCAAACCTGTGGTCTTCTCATGCCAAAATACATATTTAGTGGATTCATGACGTTTAATTAGCTTTATTTCAGATTCGTAGGTCGTTTCTTAGTGGAGCCCATGTTTGTTGAGTGTTTAAAAGAATCTATCAGCGCTTGGCTTGTAATGACAAGTCCTGACCTGCTTTGCAGTCCTGATTAATCAATTAAGGCCCAATGAGTTTCTGCAGTACTTTCCAAGATACTGAAACTGCTTTTCTTGAGGCAGGGGAGGCAGGTGGCAAGGCTCTTAATTTACCGATCTATCCACGTTCCAACCCTCACCTATAGTCACGACCTCTGGGTAGAACGGAAATAATGGGACTGTGGATACAAGCGTCCAGATGACTTTCTCATGTTCGGGTGGCTGGGCTCAGCTTTGGAGATAGGGTGAGGAGCTTAGACATACAAAGGGAGATTGGAGTAAACTCGCTACTCCTGTAAATCAAAAGCAGGCAGCTGAGGTGGTTGGGGCAGCTGATTAGGATGCCTCCTGGGTGCCTTCCTTTTCTTGGTACGTCCAAATGGGAGGACACTTTGGAGTAGATCCAGACCTCAGTGGAGGGATTATATTTGTCATCTGTTATGCGAACGCCTTGGGTTCCCCCAGGAGGAACTACAAAAACACTGTTAGAGAGAGAGTGTCCTGCCTTGGCAGCCGGACTCTGGACAATTAGAAGAAAATGGATGCAGTTAATTAAGTTATTAGTCGTTGGATGTACAAGTTTTACACACTTTTCTATTGCTATCTTTCTATGTCATTCTATCTTTAAACATTTATATATATATCAGCATTTTAAAAGCTTTACTTTAACGTTGCTCCAGGGCTTGTATTAATTTTAAACCTGAACATTTGCATAAACTGTACACTGTAAAACATGTACAGTCTGTTTAGGTTATAGTGCAGTCACCACCACATCCAAATGAGGAATATTATTATTATATTTTTAGAGTTTTGGTTAATATTTATGGTATTACTAAAATATATTACAGACATGGAGAAGCACATCAACATCACTAAAGTGGAGAATTACTAGAAGTCTTTCAATCAGGCAGGTTGTAAACAAAGCAAGTTTACGCACACTAAACACCATCCAGCAATTACAAATAAACTACTCCAGCTCGCTTGGTAGTCCGACTGAAAGCAAGCAAACCAGAAATGTTTCTTCTAATCTATCATTCCACAACAAATCTGTGAGCAAACCTAACCGAGTACAATAATTGCATCTGTAAACTGTCTTTGTAGCAGACAGATTGGTTAATAATTCAACTTTCTCACTCTGTTTTCTCCATACAATTATTTATTTACAACCTGTCAGATCGTCTGACTGCTCATGTTTTTTTTTTGACATGCCTGGTTTCTGTGAATTTATTTAGAAAGCTCAACACTTGGTGGTCAGCATTGGACTTTATGAGAAGCTTTGACTTAAAAGGCAGCTTCAAAGCCTGTAAAGTAAAAGACAGAAAGAAAAAAAAAGCCAATATATCTCATCTCTGGCCTCCAATCACATATCTCTAGCAATAGACTGCCTCAGTTATGATGAAACAGTCTGATGTTCTCTATTCTGCCACTGATGGGTGGTCAAGCTTTCATCTTCTCTGCTCGCTTCAATAGAGGGAAATCATCCAGATAGGTCCGTATTACATTTAAATACCGTGACTGGAGGTGCTCTGTATGAATATACATTCTGAAACGAGCTCTTCCCTGTAATGTATATAGAACTCACTTCTTCAGAAAGTAGGATACGCGTGTCCCTTGGACACTTTTGGTATGCCAAAGTATTCAGTGAAATGCCAACCATCCCGCTGGGTTTGGAATCAAAGAGAGAGTGAAGTTGTTTTTCCAAGGAGAGACATCCCAGAAGTACAGTACATTTTCTGGCTATTAGCACATCTCACTCCATTTCAGCAGGACGTTTTTTAATCTGAAATTATGCTATATTTAGTCTCCAATTTATTGTTCCCATTTACGTGCAGCACAGTTATGATTATGTCAGATCTTTACAGTTATTGTACTGTGAGCTATGGAACCTCCTTGTCAGTGATTATTCTCACCGTGGCAGGTACTAAACACCCCGTTAGCACATCTACATTTCTGCTCATCAGTTAGCACATAATAATCTCATTTTCTTCTTCTTGTGTTCATACTAGAGGAGAACTATTATGCAGGAACATAGCAAGTACTTTAGCAAGTGCCAGCACCATGTAAATGTCAAAGTATCAGAGAAGAATGCCGTTGTGGTTTTACATCTGCCTAACTAATTTACGTATTAACATCTACACCTGTAATTAACACTCCACTGAAAGTAACACTCTGGAAGTAAAGTGAAGGAAAAGGGGAAAAGCCTTCGATTTCCAAATGTAAGGGAAAAACTGCATGTACAATGTGACAGATGTAAAAGCAAGAAAATGTTCAAGTATCAAAAAATAAGACGTGCGATAGTGTTAGGAGAGATTTTATCATCAATGCATAATTAAATCATTATTACTGACTGACTAATTAAGCAGCTGATTGACTTGTTGGTAAAACTTTTGAAATCACTATTGCCCAGATTACAAAGTGATATCATTAAACCCATTATTGTGTTAATTAATGGTTATGTAATCATAAATATTAAAGTAATTATAAACAAAGGAAGCAACAAATCCTCACATTTGATGGCCTTCAACAGCTGCACGTTTTCAAAATGACTTAAATGATCATCGAAACACTTCCTAATATCTGTCAAATAGAATGCTTGACCAATTTCTGTTCCAGCTTTAATAATAATAATAATAATAAATTTTATTTATAGAGCACTTTTCACAAACTCAAAGACGCTTTAGAAAAAAAAAAGCAGATACAAGTATACAGAATAAGTCAAACTAAAGAAAACAGAACAATCAGTTGGAAAAGTAAAAGAAAATAAATAAAAAGAAAATAAATAAATAAAAATACATACATACAAACATACATACATACATACATACATAGTTAATGTATGCTTTAACTGCTTCTCTTTGGTAATTTATTATGCCTCCAGAAGCTGTATTTACCTCCATACAGGATATTTACATCCCAAATTATGTATAGTGGAAAAACCTGGTTGCCTTGATCACAGCTTTGCCCAGTACAGCCGACCTGTTAACCAGCTTCACGAGGTGGTCAGCTGGAATGGTTTCCAGTTGACAGGTGAGAGCAGTTATGTTGTTGTATATTGCAATAATTCAAACAGGAGATAGTTTCTGTATCCGACTATGACTCTGTCTCAACAACCGACTGCTGTCCTGATATTAATATCCATTTTAGACGGGGAAGACAAAACAACCTTTTCACCATAATCATTAGCCACTGTCAGCTGCTAGAGCATGAAATATGCAAAATTTTCAGTTGGCATTCAACTCACCACTCATTTGGGCAATTATTAATAATTGTCTAAATGAGTGGTGAGAAGAGAAGAGAAGGAGAAGGAGAGCCAACTGGAATAACAAGGAGGCTGCAGAGAGAGAGCCTCAAGGTGTCAGTGGATTAAGAGGGCTCGGGCACAAGCTGAGATCTGATAAACCGCAGCTTATCATCAAAAGGTGTTTCACAACAAGTGTGACTCAGGAGATACCAGTGGCAAACAGAAACAGAACCAAGTTAGTGACAACTAGAAAGACAGTTGATGAGCACAGAAAAACATCTTACCTGAGTTTGGAGCGCTATCTGTGATTATGGAGAATGCTACAAATTAAAATCAGGAAGTATACTGTTAAGGAGAGCACAAAACAAAGTGTGGGGACCAGCCAGACAACAGCCAGCTGAACAGTTCTACATGCCAATCCTAAAGGAAGTACGTGATGAAGAAAGCTCAGCCCAGCTCAGCACTATGTCAGAGTGGAACGACCTACAAGGTGTATAAGCATTGTCAAATGTACCATGCTTTCACCCTAAGTCAGGCTGGATAGGCTCCAGCAACCCCCAGCAACCCCACAGAGGATAAAATGGTGTGTAGAAAAAAGATGGAATACATCTTTTTACATACATTTATTAACACCTCAGTGGGAAAAAAATGGCATCACTTGTGTTCCTGGGTGCTCTCAAGTTACAGGAGTCATCACACAACTCCTCAGAGACATGAAGGAGAACAGAAGTAACCTGGTGGTGCAGGATGATGAAGGATGTGGACAGGAAAAGCTTCCAAGGCAATTACAGGATGTGAATACATTACCATGGGATTCTGCCATGGGTCTTTTGGTCCCTGTTGATCTATGAGTTCCCAACCTCCATCTGTGAGGGAGAGTCAGCTGCTTTGAAAGGAGGTGGTTCAGTCTGCTGAGGAGTCTCCTTCAAACTGAGGCCTCCCTTCACTTGAAACCCTAAAGTCTCTGGAGCAATATGTGAAAATGAAGCATTTAAGACTGCTGAGAGGTGTAGCATGCTGCATAACAGACACTGTCATGGTTATGCAATGGACTCCTGGTTGGAGCAATGGTCAGCGAAAGGAAAAGCCTGGGAACCTAGTCAAACCACAGCTATGACAAAGCTCGCAGAACAGAGGACTGGTAAATCCTCTAAGATAAGGTGAGAGAATGTTCAACGAATGGCGGCGTGCATGGTTGCTGCGGCCCCTTCAGGAGGCAGCGACAGTGAGTGCATTAGTGTCTTATCCCAGACGTGCATTCCACAAAACTTGCTGGTTGAATAATCCTGAAGAAACGCTCTCTCATCTTGCTTGTACTACTGTGTGTGTACAGCAAAGTGGCAGTAAACCTGATTTGATTTGATTGAGAAGAACTCAAGCATAACACTGTGAATGACACAGCAGAAGGCCTGGTTGTGATCAGAACCAGTGGAGGAAAAGACAGTTCCCTGGATGGACCTCTGGTGGGTACAATCACACCACGTCAAGTTCTTAGTCCAGGTAGTCCAACAGATCGTCTCCAGCCCATCCAACCTGCATTGTTGGAACGTGGCAGAGTCATCACAATGCTCTCTTTACCAAAGGACAGGATTCCTTGAGCACATTCTGAGCTGCTGCCCAAAGGCTTTGGGTGAAGGCTAATATCAGTGGTGGCATGGTCAGGTTATCGAAACCATCACA
>NW_007578543.1:284843-299958 GCF_000690725.1 Stegastes partitus | reverse complement strand
GGTCTATTTTCTTCCACTTATCTGGGATGGGGTTGTGGTGGCAGCAGGTGAAGCAAGACATTCCAGATGTCCTTCTCCCTAGCAACACTTTCCCGCTCCGCTGTGGGGTTCCCAAGGCGTTTCCAGTCCAGATGAGATATGTTATCCCTCCAGCAAGGTCTGGGTCTACCTTTTGGTCTCCTCCCAGTTGGATGTGCCTGGAAAACCTCCAGAGGAACTGACTCATTTGTGGAGAAGCAGCAACTCTACTCAGTTAAACTGTCCATCTGCTTGAAGAAAGCAAAAGAAAGGTCCCCAAGACCCAAAGAAGCATCAGAGCTTCACGGCTCAGCACAGGATTGGCAGCTGATAGTGTATTTTGGATAACAACTCAAGTTGCTTTAACCGAAGCTCGGTGCTACACAGCGCTTTACTGCATGTTTCTCATTCACACACATTCACATGCTGCTCATCTGCCACTGGGAGCAACTTGGGATTCAGTGTCTCATCCAAGGACACTTAGGCACATGGAAGGAATAACCTTATAGTTAGTGGACAACCTGCTCAACTACATGAGCGATGGCCACCCCAACATGTGAAGAAGACCACCACATGGCTTCTAAACAAAAGGTTTTCATATGGAGCAGCTTGTGGAGAGTTTTTTTTAACTTCCTGTTTCTAATCTTCTAACCTTCCTTCTTTCTGATCCTTCTTTTTCATCTGTCTCTCTGCTTTCATCTTTCTCCATTTGCTCTTCATCTCTTCCACTCTTCTCCTCATCCCTCATAACCTCCATTTCTCTTACTCATTTGCCAGCCACTCTGCTCGTTCTCAATGGGGTACTTTCTTCTCCCGCTCTTCTTTTTCTTCATTAGACTCCTGCCTCTCATTCCGCTCTCCTCTCCATCTTTTATCCACCTCTAGCTTCTTCTTCCTGTCACATTTTTTTTCTTCTTCTCTGTTTTGTGAAGAAGCTGTAAATGTTTAAAGCCTCGGGTTTGATTTGATCCTCTCAGTATCTGGGTTTTTTTTTTGACCAGCAGTACTCAGGTGTAAAAGGATTTGAAGCAGAAGCTGGAGCTTCTCGACTGTTTGAACATATCTGAACTGGGATCAAACCTTACAGACCTTTGAAGCTGCCAGAAAGTGATCTACTTACAGTAAGGGTCAAGGACAGAGCCAATCTTGTAAGTGCTGATGCTACTGCTAATAGTTTTGTACTGTGACTTACCAAAAGCTAATATTTTTGTCTGCACTCCCAAATGAATACTGTAAAAAATTCCAAACCATCCATCCATTTTGGAGCCTATCCCAGCTGACTCAGGGTGAAGACAGGGGTCGCCAGTCTATCACAGGGCCACACTTAGAGACACTTAGAGACAGACAACCAATCACACTCACACCTACGGACAATTTAGAATCACCAATTAACCTCAACATGTTTCTGGACTGTGTGGGAGGAAGTTGGAGAACCCAGAGAGAACCCACGCTGCACGGGGAGAACATGCAAACTTCACACAGAAAGATCCCAGGCGTCCTAACCAGGACGTGAACCACCAATCCACTGAGCAGCCCAATTCCACACTCACCTAACTAACTAACTATTGGAAACTACACTCCTGTACTTTCTTCTGGTTCTGTTGTCTGGATTTAGAAAATCTAGCCCATGTCAGAAGATTTTAGTCAATCCCAGGGCTTTTCTTCGGTCAGATAAGATCATCAGCAAGTTGTCGGTGGAAGCAGTGAGTGATGGCAACATGGGTTGGATGGAAAGACTTCCACTCAGGAGGTTGGAAAATGAAACCTGGGTGAAGCCACAAATAACCGACCAACTGTGTGAATTTGTAGTAACAGATTTTTGTTCACTACAGCTTTCATGGACATTTTGACAACAGAAATATAACATGTTGAAATTAAGCAGAAGTTCCTCATTAACATATTTGCAACACATCACTTCTTCATCTCTTCTTTCAGGGTCACAACCAAAGTAAACGATGCTATTGTTGGAATCTGAAGACTGTCTCTCTCCTTCCAACGTTCCTGGATGTCTTTAGAGAAACCCTGGTGAAACATGAAAATGACACTCCTCAATCTACGGAAGCCGAGAGTGGTCGTTTTCCGCTACTGTTCTTTCTTCACCGTTTTCTCGAGATAATAAGAATAATTTTCTCGTGAAAACAAGATAATTGGTGTTTGTGTTTGCCCGCTCGTGCCCGGTCCAGGATGGAATCCCAGGTGTGTGGGACCTCCCACACATCTGGGATTCCATCCTCAGTCACCAGCGGGGGGCCGGAGGACAGACGAGACCGGGCACGAGTGCTTCATTGTAAGTTGCCCGGTCAGCTGTTCTCATGACACGTCATGTCGGAGTTCCCGGTCAGCTGTCTATATAAGATATGTCACACCAGGAAGTCCGACAACTTCTGATGAAGGTTGAAGTGACAGCTGAAACTGTCAACGGGATAATTATCTTGTTATCTCGAGAAAACGAACGCCGTTTTCCTGAAAATGCTGTTTAAAAAAATGTGCGGCCATGACCATTCTCGGCTTCCGTATCAATCACTTTTTTTTCTTTCTTTAAAGTGGGTTACAGAATAATAGCAAAATTAATGGAAATGAAAAACAAACAAACCATATATCACCTAAAAGACAAAACCAAAACTATAAATTTGTTGCAATTAACAGAGCGCTATGAAGGATTTGAGTGAAGTAACTCTTTAAATACAGGATCTGTGCACTCCAACCCAAATATACAGGCCTGTACACAAAGACACAGCGGTCTCAGATATGTTTTATGTTTATGTGTTTAATTTGTGGTTCAGGAAATAAACATTCTCTAAGATAATTGCCCATACATACAGATGTAATTGCATTTAAGCAGCAAAACTGAAAATTCTCTGTAATAATCCACTTGACGAACCACATGCTGCAGAGAAAATAACATTTGGAATTCTGCTAAATGTAAAAATGTACAGGTCTCATGTTGCTGGATTCATCCTGAGCGTGACCGCTTTGGTCACAATGACTTCACTGTTAAAACTGTGAATTCATATAGCAGCTCCCACAATGAGGATTCTTTCAAGATCACAAAGCCACATCAAAAGCTTAAATAATTCATGAAGTTATCACTCCTGTGCCACATGTGTATATTATGCAGAGTCTGTCTCTCAATTTGGAGACACGTGAATCAATTCTGCTGCTGAGTGACGAGAAAGCTGTTTAACAAAGCCAAAGAAAAGGAGCCGACGGCCTGCGTTTGTGTGGTTAGCGTGAGTCTGAAAGCAAATTTCCACAAGTGTGAGAGTTGTTAAAGCTGGGATACCAAAGGAGACGGAGCTGAGCTTCAGCAGGGAGGCTTTTGGATGTCGGGAGCTCAGCCCAGCTCTGATGAGCTCCGATCCAATTAAACCCATGTAGCCGCCCTGCACTACTAGATCTACTACAGCATGATGCTATTTACGGTATTTTCAGAGCTGCTGGACCACAGCATGCTCTGACTGGTAAGTTAACTTGGGAGAAGTTGAAATCATCATTATTATTTAAAAGAAAAAAAAAGAAAACTGCTGCCCAAGAACAAATCATAACACAAATGAGACATCAGAAAAGCAAACCCATGGGGGAGAGTGCTAACTAACAGTTCGGACCAAAATCTTCAATATGAGGTTAGTTGGCTTGAGATCTGGTGCCTGTGAACGCGTATGATTCACATTAGAGGACTGCATTGGGATTGGGTTCTCACAGGAACCATGGGACCCAATTTAAATCTCGCTAGAGCCGGTGGTTGTAGCTGTTGGCTGAAGCTGGCGGTCAAAAAAAAACAACCTGGGATTTAATGCCCCAAGAGATATGAAGTCGAGAGATGGTTTTTACAACACAAAAGCAAAGCAGACAATCCCCAGTTGTTACTGGTAAACAAGGAAAGAAACTGGACTTCAAATGGGTAAATCCTTGATATACAAAAGGCACAATCTGCCGACTCGGGGTTGAGGTGACACTTGCTCCGTTCTCCCAGGTCAAAGAAAGATCTCTTTCAAAGATAAAGCACTTCTTCCTGCACATAGCAAACAAGATGCTATAGAGAAATGTATGAAATGTACACTACCGCCTCATGGCTTGAAGGTCCTGGTTCAAATCTCGGCCGCGGGGTCTTTCTGTGTTTGCATGTTCTCCCTGTGCCTGTGTGGTAGAAACTGGGGATTCTAAATTGTTCGTAGGTGTGAATGTGAGCGCATGTGGTTGTCTGTCTCTGTGTAGCCCTGGACTGTCGACTTGTCCGGGGTGTTGCAAGACAGGATAAGAAACAAACTCAATGACAAAGTGTGTTTTGCAGGTGTGAACGTGTGCAGAGTTGGGTGGGCGGAAACTTGCAAATTGCAAATGCGGGTGGCAGCGGAACAAAACACGTAGCAGGAGCAGGCAGCAGTGGTCTGAAATCCAGCAGGAGTGGGATTCTAAAAACAGTCCTGTGCTGGGCTCTAATTCATATAATTTATCATATTCAAACCAGTTCTCTTGGTGTATGCCACACATGCACTTACTCACTGTGAAGGATGACTCATATGATCATTACACTTTTTTTTTTTTCCACATCTCAGTTGAACAGCACCGGTGGTTTTGTACCTGCAATCTCAAATGTCCATTTATCCTTGTAATGAGGAGTTTATGGACTGCAACCGACTATAATATCCTTGTCTATGTAATAGTCGAATAATAGGACTGTTCTTGCTGACAGTCTGACAACGTTCTGCAGTAACGTTCTCAATCACCTGAGGATGGGCTGCTCCTCTGTTTCTTCTCTGGCAGTAGAAACTTGCAAAGTCTGAGGAGCATTGAAGTGTCGTTCAGTCGCTGCTCTGACTTTGTTCGGGTCAGCTTTCACTCGTCGACGGTCAATGATGAAGTCTAAGAAATGTACAAAACTGGAATGCAACTCGCAGAGCAGACAGTTTTCCACAAAAAGTTGGAGGATGAAACGAACATGGTGGATGTAACTTGGTAGTTTGAAAAGATCAGGATGTTGTCAAGGTAAACCGGTTGAGACAATCATAGGAGTTCCTTTTTAACAAGAGCTGGAGATGTCACAGGTGTGCTAGTGAGTCCAAAAGGCATTAAAAGACACCCAAAAGGTCCCGAAGGTGGGTTGAAGATCATCTTCCACTTGTCCCCCTCTGATCGTGACAGGGTGATAAGCATTTAGGACGTGAGATTTAGTGGAGATCACAGCTCCCTGCAAGGCCTTAAAGGCAGTGTTAGGGAATTTGGTGTTTATGGTTATGTTGTTTAAGCCTCGCTAATTACTACAGGGACGTAATACAGGGACTTTATTGTCACTAAAAATAGAGTCTGTGTGTGAGCGCTGCTTAGTGCTGCAGCATGTACAAGAGAAAGTTGTTCTTGAAACAGTCTCGGAGAGTGAGAGCACTGTTTTGGATTGGGAATGGCAAAAATAAATCATAGATGAAGTAGAATTCATTGAAGTGATAAAATGTGCAAGATGATGTTTATGATCATGTTTATGTTTACACACAATCCATTTTCTTCATTTCTAAGCGACTAAGAGTCGAAGAGATAATGTCGGAGTTCAGCGATTGTCTGTTCTTGAACATTTTAACCTCCAGGGCACATTTACGAGGCAAGGCTTCAGACTGAGAGCAGAATGGTCGCATTCAAGACCTTTTTGGAGAGTTGAAATGTCCAGTGGTCGCATCGGTGCGAGTGCATGATGATGATTAAGCTGTGTTAGTGTCGCTGTAGCCGGGACAGACAGCTACTGGGTAGTAAGACTTTTATAACGTCGGTGTACTGGACAATTTACGCTTAAAAATTACATCTTCTTGGCGCCGCCAGAGCTCACCTGGTTGAGCTGGCGACCCATGTACAGGGCTACAGTCCCAATGTGGAGGTCATGGGTTCGAATCCCGCTCATGGCCCTTTCCCACACGTCCTCCCCCATTGGAACACCTTACTTTACTCTTTTTAAAGCCATTTTTGGTGTCTGAGCACACTGCACATACCAACAGCAGCTACCACAGCCTGCAATGTGGGGCGTTTAGGGAACATCGGTAAATTGTAGAGTCTATGAAAATGTTCAGCAAGTCATATGTTTTGCCTGTAACAAGAAGCCAGGTGTGACCAAATGAGACAGTTGAGGCTAGCAGCAAAAAAGTTTGTCTGAAGCCCTGCGAGGGTTTCGGTTACTTATCCCTACTAATGCACAAACATCACGGTCAACCAAATGTGCACTAGTGACCAAAGTCTCTGGCCCTGTTTACCAATGTCTCCTTTATGTCACTTTAGTCACTGTTCCTATTCAAACACCATCCAGTTGAGTCGACTGAAGCTCCTGCCATCTGTGCCCCAAGAACTCTTTTAAAGTCCCTTAAATCTTTTTTTTTTTTTCTTGGCATCTTCATAGAAGTTTGTCTTTAATTGAACCAGCTCACCATTCTTTTACATGCAGAGAATGACTGGATATTCTGGTTTTTCCTTTATTTTTTCACACAAAGCCAAAGCAACTGATAAAGTCTTCAGTTTTTCCTGTGTTTCTCTGTTTTCACTCTTCCCTCTTGTTTACTTCGGTTCCCCTCTGTGCGTCTCTGTTTGTTTGTTTGTGGGCGTGGCCTCTTCTTCCCACACCTGAACTCCTGCAGCTTGCACACCTGCATGTCATCTTCTCCTCAGAGTCAGCAGTACATCTACCCATGCTTTTCTTCCAGCCGTTGCCAGATCGTTCTGTCACCCACAGTGGTAACCAGCACTCTCCGGCCAAACTTTAGCTCTCGGCTTTGCTCCTTGTGGTGTTCGCTGCACTTCAGATTCTCCTTCACTTTCCAGCTCAGCTTGACAGCCACCTGCCTGCGTGCTCACCTTTCGCCACGCTTTCTGCCTACTCATCTGAAATCCTGTCCATCCACTCCAGCCGCTACACTTTCCACCAAACCCTTAGCTTCCCAGCTCGCTCTCTGCCACCATTCCCTACCTTTCACCCCCTGCCAGCTCAGCTACTGGAGCATCTCTCAGTTTCTTCCCAAGGCCTTTCATTCTTCTGAGCTCATTGGCAGCATGGCATTTCATGGTCGCATTGTTTGAAGCATGATAGGAAATGTAGTGCCAAAGTTCAATAAATAGGAAAAAAAAAAAAAAAGGATAAACGACAACACCCATAGAGATAGTCTTACTATTTTCATTAAATAAGAACTACCATGTTTCTGACATCACTGCAACACCGAAACCCTTCATTTATCCATCCATCCATCCATTCATTTACTACAGTAAATGGTCTTATCCTTGAATGCTGTGGAGCCAATTCCCAGCAGGCACTAGGTCAAAGGCAAGGTACACTTTGGGCAGGTCACCAGTCAATCATAGGGTTGACACACAGGGACAGACACTGCATGCAAATACCAGCTTTCTATGACCTTGATGAACGAAACATAAATCATTCAATCAATGTATCAATAAAACTCAAGTGTCCCAGAACATGTATGGCCCCACCTACATGATGCTGTTCTATAAATAACAAGTACTGTAACACTAACGGACGAGCCAGGCTAACACAGGTCATAAACTCGCCTGTAAATGAATAAATTGAATAGTAACCAGCAGTCCAGGGTTCAGAATTCTTCTTTAATGCAACTGTGATGAATATTATATGTCGTTTTTTTATTCTGAAGTCCCATATGGTGCAAATGTTTTAGTGTAAGATAAAAGCTGGGACAATATGCTGCTTCTGCTAAGTCTAAAATATATATACAAGTCTTCATGCACCCCCAACATCTAAAGCAGCTGAGGGCCCAGGAAAACATGAACACTGTAATCTGGGGGACAGTCAGAAATGGTGGCAACTTTAAAAGAAATTAATGAAATAAATTCACAGTGACTGGAGGTTTACTGTCTTTTTGTGTTGCCTTTTGTTCTTTAGTGCAACCTGAATTTGGCAAGTGTCATCCCTCTTACGTCTGTTTGCTTCTCCCCTACTCTCTGTACATTTTGATACAGTTGAATTCCTAAAATAACCATTGTTATTTACATATTAGTAAATAGTGATTCATTTGCAGCCCACTGGGATTGCACGTTATCTTCAGAGCCATTTACAAACTGCTGCTTTGCACCGCTGCTCACTACGCTATATGAGTGAAAGACAGGTGCTGTGTTGTGAATGTAGTAATAATTCCATGTGAAACAGTCATCCAGAGAGAAATTTAGGAGAGAATGTAGTTTCAGACACTCATCCAGATCTGCTGTGTGGCCATACAGCTGTTTCACACTGCTGTGTCAATCACTGAGCAGAGTAGATGCAGAGAGAGTCTTCTTCCTGAGGGAGGGTGTGGACAGCTTTAGACACTGAAACATCTCATTTACAGGAAGGACAAAACCAGGAGTCGTACAGTCATGGTAAAATGAAACATCTTTCCAGTATTTTGAGCTGAAAAATGTAAAGATTCATTCTGATCGCATGTGGGACTTGGATTTATGTGCAGTCTAACACACTTTCCCAGTCTTCTCTGCCTTCACGCCGCCATGCACTCCTGGAAGGATTCTTCCGGGATCCTCCACAGCTCCGTCGTCACAGCCATCTTGATGTCGTCCACATCTTCAAAACAGGTCTCCTTGATGACCCCCTTGAGCTTGGGAAAGAAGAAACAATCCCACGGAGCCAGGTGGGGTGAGTAGGGAGGTTGCTCCAGCACGGTGATGTTCTTCTCAGCCAGGAACTGTGGGATGCTCAGGACATTGTGAAGCAGCCACGACTTGTCCTGCCACAACTCTGGCCTCTTCTCACGCACTGAATGAAGCAAACGCCACAGGATCTTTGTAGACGTGCTGGTTGATCGTCTGAAGGGGAAAACTCGTAGTTTGTAGTTTGGGTTTGAAATCTATCTTTTGTGACACCAGTCCTGGAACTTTTCTGACTCACCTCATATACGTGAGCTCTGGCATCATGGATGAAATGTAACATCCAACAATTTACACATATTTGAGAATCACTTCACTTTAATGGCTCTTCAACAGTGAGGCGCCTAAACCCTCGGGGGATAAAGAAACATTGCTGGATGGGTAGCATATAATTCTACTGCAAAACTGTATGAATCTGTTTGACGTAGTTCCTCCTTTTCACCTCGTATTTATACTGAGAAGTGCTTTCATGGCGCTTTCAGGGGTGTTCCGCGCTCAGGTTGCCAACATTTACTCTGACAGCAAAGCGATATGGAAAATAGTAAACATGCAGAGTCTCAACAGGAAATACGCAGGTGATGCTGCCAAAGCAAACATACCAGGGAAAAACCCTTGATTTGGTAATAAAAGAGAATGAAATGAGAGTTGACATTCTATCAGATTCACTATTCATATACCTGCAGAGCAGCATCCCTACATTTTCTGTGTTAACTCTGGCAGTTTGAGTAGATTTGCACAATTGTTAAAAATAGTACACCTTGGCCTGTTCTGTTCCTGAATTACTAAGTGTTGATTTAAACTGTTTACTGACTGCTACATCACTTGTATGTCCAAATGTCTGAGAACTGGATCCATGCGTAATGTGACAGCTGGACCAGTTTCTAAGTCATATTTCATACAGCACAACGGACAAAATCAGACCTTTTCTCTTTCTTTTCTTTCTTTTTTTTTTATAATAGGGCATTTGAATTCAGGGATAAGTAATCAGAGCATCTGTTTGTGTCAAACAATTCAAAAAGAACATTTAAAATGAAGGTGCAGCTGTGCCAAAATCAACAAAATGTGTGTTTATCAGCATCATGGATCCTGATTTTCTATACGAACACATCTCTAATAGATCAAATCGGGCTGCGTGGATGTGACGAGAAGAAACTCTCTGGAACTACTTGTGTGTAGAAATTTAGAAATTAGATGAGAGAAGTTAGCAGCACCTGCAACTAAAAGTGTGCATCAGGTTATGGAAATGATGCATTCAGGTTGTTTGTTAATTATATATGACAGTCTGACAGAAGTCCAGAAGGCAAAAGTACATTCAGCATTTCAATATATTTCCATCATCCCCTCAAGTGTTCTCAGGTTTGTCCCATGTTCAGTCCAACAGCTCAGTTTTTTATCAGTTTAACAGCAGCGTGTTGCGAGTTTGTGGTGGGTAACAGCATATTTAGTGTAAATAATACAGCCTGACTGCAGAACTATGAGAAAATATGACATCACTTTGTGGTTGTAACCCACGCGCAGAACAAATGTAACATTTACGCAGATTGTGTTTAAATGTAATCTGCCTCTCCGAGTGTGTTGAACTGAAGTAATGATATGAGACGACGTTGTTTCTGTCCTGAGCAGCACAACGCGTGCCCTTTGAGCATGTCTTGAGTACGGCTGTTGGCATTTATTTATTTATAAGTCTTTCTTTCCATCTCGGGAGTCTCTCAGCCAATTACTATGACAGTACACTCAGCATAAAAATCTGAATCCGCAAGAGAAAGTGTCTCTACAGAACCAACCACTGCTGCTTCAGCAAAGAAACCGCAAAGAAAAAAAATGGCATAATATTAGCAACGATTTGGGAGGACGGGTAACGGCGGTTTGGATGGCAAATGGTGCTTAGCGCTCCTTGTTGATTAGAAAAGAGGCGTTCGATTGTATTTGTGGCACTTAGAGCTGGAGATGGACCGTGTGTGTGTGTGTGTGTCTTCTTGAGTGTGAACAAAGTCTGCTGCCAAGGACGCTTCAAGAAATTGTAGAGTCGATGAAAACGGCCTACTTGGGGCCCTGGGACACCAATTATATCAAACCATTGCCAAGCAGAATGTTAATAAAGGGCAGTTCTGCAAAACCCCAGGTTACGTTCAATGGCTGCATTTATTGAGCTAGTTTATTCCACACCATCAGCACGGTAGGGTCAAGGTTAGAAGGCACATGCTTACACACCCGTCCGCCGTTTCTTTGCACATTCACTCGGCACAATAAAAATAATGTTGGCACTGGATTGAAATTGCGTGATGCTCAGTTTTGTTCCCAGCAGGTTTTTATAACACTCTGGACATTACTGACCTCATCTTCTCCTTCTGACATGCTTTGGTGAGCAATGTGTGGCAAAATAACCAAGCTACGAACACGTTTCTTTCCACGTGGCTTCATAGTAAAAGACAGCTAATAGACAGGAAGCTCAAGGTTTGCATAGCAGGAAAAAAATTCACATTTTTCTGCAGTGATTTCATGAGAAATCCTGAAAAAATGTTGTTTGTCTCTTTAGCTTAGACTGTGCAGAGCTTACAAATGGTCAAATGCTGGTAAACTCCTCAATATTAGTCCTGTATTTGCTTCTTTACTGGACAGTTTGATTTGTTCAAGTTGTACTGGTGCTTCAGCTGTCAATACGTTATTACAAGGCCACTTTTGCTGCTGTAGTGTTGAAGTGGACTCATGTTTTGTAACAATTTTGCAAGATAGATTTATAAAATTACTACAGATGTCAAGGTAGTTCTGGGTCTTGTGTTCCAGGACCCTTGTCCACTCCAGGTCCGACTATTGTTAATCCTGCATGTAAGAACCTTCTTACACTTTCAGTATTTTTTTAGTCGCAGTAATTTAAATAGATTGGTCCTTGGGGGGCTGCAAGGTGGTGCAGTTGGTAGCACTGTTGCCTCGGTCGCCGGTTCGCGTCCCGGTGGGGGCACCGGAATCTTTCTACGTGGAGTTTGCATGTTCTCCCCGTGCAGCGTGGGTTCTCTCCGGGTTCTCCGGCTTCCTCCCACACAGTCCAAAAACATGTTGAGGTTAATTGGTGATTCTAAATTGTCCGTAGGTGTGAATGTGAGTGTGCTTGGTTGTCTGTCTCTAAGTGTGGCCCTGTGATAGACTGGTGACCTGTCCAGGGTGTCTCCTGCCTTCACCCTGAGTCAGCTGGGATACACTCCAAAGCGGTGTATAGATAATGGATGGATGGATGGTCCCTTGGGGTTTCTAAGGTTTTAAGAAATCCAAAAAAAGAAAAGTGAAAGTATTTTTCTCCCAAAGAGATCAAGCACTAAAAGTAGATTATCGCCTCATCACAACAAAGTAAAGTTCCAGAGCACCATCTTGCTAACTTGTGCTTTGCTGATAATGCTCAGGACGTTTGCTTCTTCTGGGATCAGGATTTGTTGTGACATGAAAATCCTATTGTACTTGTCAGCGGATGAGCTTAGCAACAACATAAACATTTCAAAGACAGTCTTCACCTCGTTGAACCCTGTAAAGGCAGCAGCATCTAAACAGAGCGACTGTTTTCTTCGTCCTTCTCACGCTGGGTTTCTGACTGTTATCACTCATTCTCATGGCTTGCATGTCACATCTGCAAACATTCCTGCCTGTGCAGTACAGAGTTCCATTGCTGCCCCGTTCCACAGGAAAAGTATTGTGTAATATTTATAAAAACATGCAAACCTGTCTGCGATAAAGTAGCAAAATTACAATGACTGTATTATGAATTTGTTGTTCAAGGGTATTAAATACACATTTCATGCATTTCTCCTACATTTAAAAAGGAGTGTAGAAGTGTCGCCTCAACCCAAAGGTGCCTGTTGTACAGCAGCTCTTTTCCATCTTTGTCAGGAACTACAGGGAAATCTCCAAGCGTCAAACTGGACAAGTTTTGGTTTTGTATTGTAAAAGCTCACTTTAATCTTCTTTTCAGCTTCATATGTTAGCTCCATACTTCTGGTTGCAGTAACTCCAGGGACCTGCAGTTTATTTTTTTGGCTGCAAGATTTGCGTTGGGTCGCACAGATCCCAAACCCAATGCTGCCCTCTGCACACATCTTCATCACTGTATCAGCTGCAGTCTTATTATTTTACAGTTTGACTTGCTAGTGATATATCATCTCTTCCTAGGAATTGATCTCGTTCTGTAATTTTTGAGAGACGATGCTCTGCTGTAAAGTTGCCAGGATCCTGAACTAATTTGTACGGCGCAGTAATCGTCACTCAGAACTTTGCATTCCTCAGAAAGGGTTCAGGCTGTTTCAGTCCTGTTTAATCTGTCCAACGCTTTCTAGGACACGTCTCGTCTCTTCAGTTCAACTTTCACAGCAGTGCCAATGTGTCCAAAGAGCAGATAAAACACCACCTGGTCTGAAGCAGAAGTCAAATAGAGAAGAAATATGTCATTTTTGTTTTATTTTGTTGACATCCTCGGGTTTGTTTTGACTCCCTACCTTTCATCTATAAAGAAATATCGACATTGGAAAACATGACTCAGGAGTTAGTGAAGTATCTAGAATCAAATAATACCTCCATCCATTGCAGTTTGGCTTCTTATGTCCGTAAACTATGATTCTCCTTTATAAACCTACTAAATGTAACTGGAACGGTTCAAAGCCAAAGTTTCTTACCATGACCAGTAAGTAGTTATTAACCCTGAGAAATAAGATTCCTTAAAGCTGAGGAAGGAGGTATTTTATTGACATCAATGAGCAAAAATTCTCAAATGACCTTTTAGCACATTGTTCTTAAGGTGGTCTGAGAGGAAACAGGATTCTGTATCCAGTCTTGGATCCAATTTTTAGGTTGTAGAAAATCTTGGCTGTGATGGGAGAATTTGGCTTCTTTTCAGAGGAAGGTCATTGTTCGTATTGGCTGCAGATGCATGTTCAACCCCCATACAGATGGTGAAAAGCCTACGTCAGTGTGGGAAACAACAACTGGCCACACTGCAGAGAAACCAAAGAAATAGATAAAAGGACAGACTTATCAAACAAACATTCAAAAATCAAGAGAAAAAAAAAAACAATATCAGCAAAGCAAACATCCAGCTAATACTATATTCTGTTGTTTTCTTGGACAGGTGTTTACGTGTGTTATGGTGGTTGGTTAGGTTGTGTGGATGGATTTACAGTAAGCTAGTGATGCAGCTAATACCTTCTGTTAACTGTAACCAGAGGTGGTTGTGGATACACATTTTGGATTTATGTTCATGTTAACAGTTAACATTGTGTACAATTAAACACTTCTTGTGTTGTTTGGGTTGGCCAGAGTAGCAAACAGATTCCCTCTGGGATGAGATGCTACAGTTGAATTATATAAATCTTTTATTATAATAATTAATATTATTAATAAAAACCAAACTCCACTGTATTGGTGAAATGTCAGAGTCCAGGATTTCCAATTATATCTGTCTAAAAAGCCAGCGGAACAAAGAAAAGAAAAACAAAGATTCACATTTTTGTCATGTTTTATTTATGTACTTTCTAACCTTTTGGTAATTTGGGTGATGATGCAACATTTGAAATTAATTTGAAGACCAAAAACCACTGCAGGGCCAGACCACTTTTCATTTATTTGTTTTATCTTTGATTAATATTTGCACTCAGTTGATCATTCAGGAACCGCTGATATTCCTGCCATTCTTCTAACCGGATTTTGCTCAGACCAAACTCAAGTATGTGCAGTAGCTTTCATTAACAGGTGGACTGTTGCCTCATATTTTATTAAGTGAGATAATAAGAGAGGCTCCATTCTTGCAATGAAGCTGCTACGGTAAATATGAACTCCAGCAAAACTGAAAACTATCTGCAAAATCCACTTTAGAACCTAGAAAAAGATGTCATTCTCTAGGGGAAATGATATTTAGGCTTTTGCTGAAAATAAAACTGTCACGCCCTCCACCTCTGACCAGTCCTAGTGGCGGTCCCTCTCACTTTTCTCCCGCTCCCTTCTTCCTGAGGAGGTGTAGCCAGATGCAGTGGATCAGTTAATCATCTGATTGATCACACCTGCGACGAGGAGTGGTGCTTCTGCAATGACTCACCTGCCACAATATAAGTAGCCTCCAGTCCACTGCTCGACGCCAGACCGTAAACCCGTCTCCGTTAGTGAAACCTTGGCTCAGTTCTGATCCATACCTTTCTCTCCTCTGCTTCAGTTGGAACCACCTCACTGTTCCAAACACCTGGTTGATCATCCGTCTGTCCGTCAGCCACTCCTGGCGTCTCTGGAAAAGATAAACTCCTTCCCTCTGCAACCACCACACCTGGCCCCCAGCCTCTCACTGAGTTCCACTGGCATAGCCGTTAGCATAGTGTTAATTCCTCGTGTGAATTGTTTGTCAGCAATAGTTATAGTGTTGTTTTGTTCTTCCTGACCTGGTTTTTCCAGCATCAGGTTTCACCCATAGACTGTATAAAAGATGGACGTAGCT
>NW_007578543.1:282649-284265 GCF_000690725.1 Stegastes partitus | reverse complement strand
GTGTAATTGGAAATAGTTTCAGTTCTCGTTAATGTTAAAACATTTGATGTGTAGTTGTTCTGCCAGTCCTGTAGATGTCTCTGTAGACAATCTGTGTTGTGTTACCTTTGACCCCGTTTTCAGTTTCTGTAAATTTGATAACTTTGTAAATAAGAACTTCTATTGTACGCCTGGTCTGCTGAGTCATCTGTCTGCACTTGAGCCTCTGAACCCGACCGATGACACTACGGTCCGGCCATGACGAGCTCAGTGGACAATGTGACCGGTGCTGATGTTGGCATTTCACCAAGTTATGGCTAATCACGGGGTCATACTAGGCTGGCACGACGACTCACTGCAATTGATAGTTGAAAATATTGTTCTAATCCAGCAAGTTTCGCTACTTCCTGGTAAAGGTACTCCCTTGACTGCTCAGGTGGCAGTTCCACCAAACAAACCATCAAGTACTGCTTCTAATGCTAGTTCATTAGTCGCTTTCATCCCCACCTTCCCCCATACGTGAACCATTCGTGCCTGTGCCGGAGCATTATGCTGGCGACTTTGTTTGTTAATTCTTTTTTAAAGCAGGTTTCCTTCATTTTTGCCTTCATCAAAAGCTCGTTTAGTAAGTTTATTAAAAGGCTCAGCAGAAGTATGGGGGACAGCAGTCTGGGAGCGACGACCTGAACCGTGTACTTCATACTCATGTAGTTCATAGTTCTTTAGATGTCTCTGTATACAATCTGTGTAGTGTTCCCTTACCTTTCTGTTTCAAATCTGATAACTTTGTAAATAAAAACGTCTATGGTGCGCCTGGTCTGCCGATGTCTGAGCCTCTGAACCCGATCCGTGACAAAAACTGTAGCAGCAGCCCTGATTCATGCTGGATTTATTCTGAACATGACTGCTTTGTACTCATTTATTTCACTGTAGACACTGTGAATCTGTGCAGAACAGCTCTGTTTGCTGTGCATTAAAAGTATTTACGTTAATAAAACAACACCTCGCAGTATTTTCCAAGTATTTAAATTACTGCCGCTCTGTCACTTGTGAAAGTTGTGCAAAGCCCCTCACTCGACTCTGAGACAACAGCCTGCCGCTGTGCGATGCTGCAGCTGTTTAATGAAGTCAAAGAAAGAAGGCGACGTCTTACATGTGTTTGTTCAGCACTCAGCAGACTGAGAGCGGCTTCCTGGAGATGAGTTAATGCTTGAGAAAGGGATGCTGTGACACTGACGGTGAAAGAACTGAGCTACAACGGGACGTCAGGAGGCGGCGCTCAGTTCAGTTTAGTTTAACCTCTGGACAAAAAAGAGAGAAGACTGTATTGTCAGATTGTGTTTCTGTTTTTTTGTCTTTTAGATTTCTGCCTACACCAGCTTTAAAGAAAGAAAAAAAAAAACAGGAATCCTACAAGGCGTACTCCTGGACCTACATATAGTTTATATCAAAACAACTTATTACAATGAATTTTTTTTCTGTTTTTTAGACCCTGATCTTTCAACATTTAAGTTTCTGTGTAAGTTTTTGGTCACTTACAACATTCAGGCTTGGTTTGATGATACATACCGAGATATATCATTAAAACTGACCATGTAGTGTTCTGTGTGTGTGTCATTTTCTTCTTTTTCTTTAGG
>NW_007578543.1:268856-280703 GCF_000690725.1 Stegastes partitus | reverse complement strand
ATCCCTCCAGCGGGTTCTGGGTCTTCCCCAGGGTCTCCTCCCAGGTGGACGTGTTTGGAAAACCTCCAGAGGAAGCCTCCCCGGAGGCATCCGAATC
This sequence comes from Stegastes partitus, assembly GCF_000690725.1. Taxonomy (NCBI): domain Eukaryota; kingdom Metazoa; phylum Chordata; class Actinopteri; family Pomacentridae; genus Stegastes; species Stegastes partitus. Next base: position 280,606 of record NW_007578543.1, on the reverse strand, counting down.
AGATGTCCAAACCACCTCAACTGACTCCTTTCAATGTGAAGGAGCAGTGGCTCTACTCCAAGCTCCCTCCGGATGTCTGAACTTCCCACCCTATCTCTAAGGCTGAGCCCAGCTGAGTGGAGGAAGCTCGGTTCTTGTATCTGCGATCTCATTCTTCCGGTCACTACCCAGAGCTCGTGACCATAGGTGAGGGTTGGGACATAGATGGAGTGATAAATCGAGAGCTTCGGCTTGCGACTCAGCTCTCTCTTCACCACAACGGTCCGGTGTAACGCTTGCATTACTGCTGACGCCGCACCAAGCCGCCTGTCCACCTCTTGTTCCATTTTCCCATCACTCATGAACCAGATCTCCCTCACTTGGTGGGTGACAGTGTGCCGGCAATACAATCACAGGTCGCCGCTGACTACAGCCTCCACATATGGAAGTCTGCACGCATGGATGAAGGCAACAAGATGCTCAGGCAGCAGCAGAGTGGCATGATTTGGGAGACCTGTACAGAGAGTGACAAGGTCTCCATAATCAAGGTATAGCAGTCTGCTTTTGAGCTAAGGAGGGAGCATTCTTGCCCCTTTGTTTATGAGACTGAACCTTGTGGTTTAATGATTTGCTTCATGGCAGTTTTACTGATGCGTTTATGTGAAACTAACAGATTCTGCACAGTTACCACCACAGATCGCCCATCAGTAGTATGTAGTGCAGCAACTGTTTGTAAAAAAAATATACAAATACATAAGTACAAATGAATAAGGAATAACTACATTATGCCTGAGTCAAAAGGTTTCAGAATGACTGATACAACCATGGTAGCATCAAAAAGAGCATTCTGAGCTGAGGTAATGGGACCAGAAAAAATACATTTCTTCCCAAAGCTTTCAGCTACATATTCAAGGTCAAACTGTAATTTGGTTTAGTTTCTGCAATTTTTATGCCACTATGAACTATCACGGAGTAAACATAAGGGATGAATAGTAATGAACAAGTTTTGAAATGTCTGAACTCAAACCTCCAGGTAAACACTAGATAAAGGCATCGGGTGGCTTCACATATCCAAGAATATTCAAGAATGGAGCTTCCAGTAGTTAAGATATCCAGTTTTTTCCAGACAGGGGTTACTAGTGTAGGGTTAGCTTTGGGTGACTTTGCCAGGTAATTTTAGGCAAGCAATTGTGTCGACACACTTGTTTTGCAGGTTTAATCAGCTCCACCGTTACTGCCCGAGGAGAGCAGATGTGGGTTACCACAGCAAGCATTGTTGAGAGGCCTTCCAGACGCTTCCAAGAACAGTCAAACTAAAGTATTAGCGACGCTCTTCGCTGCATAAATACATTTTAGAAGTGGCAGTAAATATTGACAGATTTTCCTGGATTGATAAAGATGCTGCAATAGTGTTTGAGGACATCTGTTCCAGCTGAGCAGCTGTTTCCAGCAGCTGGACTCATGTCAGCCACACCGAACAAGTCACTTCATCATGTAGATCAGCTATCAGGACGACTGTGATGCTCGCGTTACAGGTTCTGTACTGAGGAAGACTGCAGCTCGTTTGCTGTGTTTAATACTTGTTGGATTTTGTCAGGTCAGTCATTCAATAGCAATTTTTAATGCAGTGTTTGTTTTTGCATTTGGATTTATAATTTAGGTAACTTGGTGTTTACTTGCTCTTTGTATTCTAAAAACAATTTTACAACAAACAGTCAGTGATTAAATCAACATATGTCGACTACATGTTATTCAACTCAACACTTAATGAATCATTTGTTGTTAACATGACTCATTTTGGGTTCAGGGAATTATTTAAATCTGGATCTCCACTGGTCACCGTGATCTCCCGACATGGTGGCATCGATGCTCTAACTACTCTTTGTTCATAACAGTGGCAAGATAGCCAAACTGAAGTAGAGCAGAGCATCCAGACTCTATTTCTGTGACGGGTCGTGCTCGGTGACTGTGAGGGCGGATCCACAACGAAGAGGGAGACAGGAGGAAAAGGTTAAGTGAAAGGTTTCATTAACAAGAGGGGAACAAAAATGGGGAATAACCAGGTGATGGGATCTGGTGCAGGGATGTCAGTCGTGGTGAGGGAGGAGTGGGGGTCTTCTGTGCCGTGATCCGTGAAAGAGGGTCCCGAGGGTGGTGCGAGAAGATCCGGTGTCCAAGAGTGGCGTTGTCCGTGGGGAATTTCCTGGTGCAGAGAGGGAGCCGTGAAGAGGGGAACCAGGAAGGTGCGCGGAGGTCCGGTGCTCGGGGTTCGGTGCTCGTGGGTGGTTGCTCTCGTAAAGGTTCTACCAGTGCAGGTGGTCGTGGGTTCCCGTGGGTGCAAAACGCTGGTGTGCCTGGAAGAGTGCTGAGCGCTGGAGCCGAGGAGGGACACTGGTGACAGGCAGAGAAAACATAGAATAAGCTCGAGATTAGAGAACATCAAATAAATGCTAGAAATGCTCAACGAGGTGTAGTAGCTAGCGGCCTGACTGTACCACAGGGTAGGTATCACAATCATCTGGCGTCGGTCTTCTGTGAGACGCCAGTATTTAAGCAGGGCATGGCTGATGAGCCACAGCTGCCAGCATGCGAGTGTCTCCTGATCGGCTCCGCCCAGCCTGCAGAAAACAGAGACACACCCACCAAAGCACAGAGACAGACAAAATCCAAAAACACCACAAATAATCCACAGCCGTCACAATTTCATTGTAATGTTTTCAACATCATTTTCCAAAACCAGCTGCTATGTTCACCACTTGCACTTTTTTCGGGTGCCGAGAATTCCAAACGGTCTATTGTTAATCAACCAGCACAGCAATGGCTTTTACACTCCCTCCGCTCTCCCTCTCATCCCTCCACCTTGCTGTTACTACTACCACCACCACCACCATCATCATCCATAGCCCCGGGTTGCCAAAAAAGGTCCTGCAGCAAGCATGTCAGTGATTCTTGTACATCTGGCAGCATCTGCCTGAAGGCCCCGTCTTTTTCTGGCCGGCAATTTCTCTGCACCTCTCAGGCTTTTTGTCTTATTCATGTTGGCACAAATACTCTTGTTTTTGCAGTTGTACTGTTTAGTGAAGGAACCGAACCCAAAGGGAGAATATTGTGAGACTGTGCCAGCCCAGTGTCACTTGGGAAAAGGATAAAGAGTGCGCTGCCCACCTGTTTTGTGGGGCAGTCGGACACACACCAACACCAAAAACGTTTTGTTGGCTGGGAAACCTCCCACTCTGCCCCATGATTAGTGTATCCCTGGTTGGCTGTAGATGCAACTGGATTGCTAAGTCTCTCCATAAATCCATTTCATTATAAATTACAACACCACACTGGATTAAAGGAAAATAGACCAAATCAAAACATCATAAAATGCACTGAACTATCACCGTGAAAGTCTGATTAATAATTGAATTAATAACTGCAACCAAATTTCAATAGTTTGAAGGATTTTAGGGTTTCTGAACAGTAGAGGTGGGCCGTATTTGTGCTGAGGCAACATTAAACAGACCCACACACACATTTTAAAATATTTCTCAAAGACATACATGAAATCAAACTAAATGAACTTAACCAAAAGGTTTGTGTGTATTTCTTTGTTCTGCCTGAAACAAATAGAAAGTGATAGTTTTGAGTTCCCTCTTTGTTTGTGTGTCTATGTTTAAGACCAGTTCGGGAAGCCGCATGAGCCCAAGTGGTTTCTCCAGCATGCAGCAATACAGTATAAACAAATATAAAACTGTTTCTCCATGATCTTCTTTCACTTTCTGTCTCTTATAAAGGTTTGTATCTCTACACACAAGTGAGAACTTCTCATGTGACATTTTTCAAAATACTGTTGAAAAAATACTAATGGTGAAAATCATATTCATTATATTAAATCAGGCTTCACTGCCTTCCAAAAACTGAAGGTTTTTATTTCATTTTTTTAGGATTCTCTGTTGAATGTGAAAAGAACAAATGACTCACAGATTCTACATTTCCTTCAATGCAACTTGACAACGTTTTTTTTTTTTTGTTAGACCGTCCCTGGCTCCTAAGCACTGTGTGTTTGTATAATGTCCCCATTCTGGTCTCCAATCATGTTCAGTGCATCAAGTAATTAGGTTTATTTTGTGACTTTGGAAATCTCCTTCACCACAAAAGATAGTCGTCTTTTTTGACTGACAAGCAGCCATGTAATAAATCATCTGATCTTGACATAAATGGTTGTACTGTCTCCTTAAACACAATTATTTTTGGTTTAGACTGACTTTCATTTATCCACTTTCCTGCTCCCTCCTACTTGTGCAGTCATTGTCACAGTTAATAAGTAGCATTCCTGATCAAACTCTTTTTGGGGTGGCGTCTGAATCATTTTAGAGATCCAGTAAAATACAAAGACAACATTATATTCGAACGGCAGAAAAATACCGGGAATGAAAATGAAATGTGGAGAAGGGCCGTCAAGTTTGTGTAAGAAGCTGGGCTTCAATTGGTAATGTAACTGACATGTGCGCACATTAAAGCCCAGCGAGGGATGACAGGGACTGAGAAAAGCTTTAGATAAGAAAAAGAGGAAAGGAAGGAGTGACAGGGAGCAAGAGATATGTCCGTGGGAGGGAACGTTACCTCAGATGAAGTTAGAGGAGGAAGGAGCGAGTGTGCGTGGTCTTTTAGACCTCAAGAGCCAACATCGCAGCAGGGAAACGCAAAGTTGTTTGATGAACCCTTCAAATGTGTCATGTAGTTAAAGTATTCAGATGGTTTTGTTTGTGTTTTTTCCATCAGAAGAAGCTGTGCCACGGCTTCATTCTGTGCTGTCAGTAGACGGTTTGATTTAATGAGTAGCTGTCACGATCAGCAAACAAAGAACAACACATTCCCACTGCGAGCAACACAATGAACGGGCTTCTGAACATCCAGTTCACTTCGTTGCGATCATCAGTCAATCTAAACCTACTAAACCAAGTGTCCTAGTTAATATTTAAATACCCCTATTGGCAGGACATAACCAGGAGGTTAATGATGACAACGGCTAATTTGTGTCCCCACCACAGAGTCTGCCCTGGCCGCCTCATTCTGGGTTGACAGTGCAAGCAGAGAGAGCTGTAAGAATATTATTTTCCCAATCTAATGTGCAGATCGGACAGCACAGATGCCCTTTCAAAATAAGGGCATCTGATATGTCTTTGAAGCCCCTCTTTTCACTTGGTAGCAGCCGAACTCACCTGTGCCTAAAAATAGCACTGACCCAATTTCACAGCCACTTAGTTACATGGATTTATACCTTTCAGGTCACTTCATCCAAATTCCAAACCCTTGCTTATCCACCTAAAGCTTGGTTAGCAGTAGAACTGTGTATATCAAAATGACAGAAACACGTGTCGTCATGGTGCCGAATCATGATGCTTCTTCTAGCGTATAAAAAAAACACCATGTGGATATTCTAACAAAAAACCAGAAGAGTTATTTAAATCTTAAAATTTAATTCCGAGGGGGTTTAACTTTAATGAGTGTCACTGTGTGAGGGATAGTAGTTGAGCTCAGATAAAAAAGGACTCTCGTGGCAATTATTAAAATTTCCAGGGTGTCAGTGAATATGTTAAAAGCTTAGAACCTGTGAACCTGTCAGTCACATCAGCTTCCTCTGAAAGGGATTCATGTACGATAACATACCTGTGACTGGCAGAGTTAAAAAAGGTTCGTTGCCCTTCCTGCTAGGTGGGGGGCTTGTTCAGAAAGTAAATCCTGAGAGAATAAAAGCTCAGGCTGCTCTGAACTCTAGGTTTCCAACAGTTTTTTTTATTCTACTTTGTACAGTTTTGATCATGTATGAGCATAATGACTGAACTTTGTACTTCTAATGCAAACTACAACCATCTGACAAGAGTAACTCAACTGACCCACATCAATTTCCAAATTGTTTTGTGAGGGAGCCCCGTGCTGTCAATGGAATGGAAAGATGCCAACCTGGGCAGCTGACCATGTCACCCATGCCAAAATGCACCACTGGTTTGAAAGCTGTCACAGAGATCTCTTTCAAACCTGTCCGGTAGTGCAAAAGGGACTGCTAGGTGTCAACCCAAAACCAACAGTATACCAGAAAATGGAGGGCAGTCAGAAGAAGCACTATCACCAGAAACCTCCAAATGTCTGCAACCTTTGATTTTACTGGTGGATCCATGTGGAGGATTGAAGAGACTGCAAGAATACATTAAACTATGACTTTTGGTCCATGCAAAGAAAAAATAAAATAAAATACATTTGGTCTGCTTTGTTGTCAAAGTCATGAATGTCCAGATGGTCCCAGGTGACACCTTTGGGATGTATGCCAGGATGCTTCTGGAACTTTCACTTAACAATAAGTGGAGAATAAATTAGCAAACACTGATGATTTAACATCTTGAACAGAAAAGTTAAACTGCAGTGGGTGTAGATACGAGGGCAGGCCGGCTTTACTAGTTTCAGTTTTTGGTGCTATGAACCATCCTTCCTGATTTTGTGATGCTGTATTTAGAATGATGATGTATGTTTCTTTTAAAAGTGCATTATGCAGTCAAATATTCTCCTATGTTTTAGACATTATCAAATTCAGCGGCTACACTCTGATGCACCTGGAGAGCAACAACAAATTTGACATTCCGCTCATACAGATAAACCTCCATTTATATAGCAAGGAACTCAACAAGTCTGGTGTGCACTTGACCATTTGTAATGTGGGTATGCACTGTGTTTTATCAAGAGCAACAAGGTTCACGGAAGCTCACACACAAGTCGAAAAAGAAGAACTCAGAGGAGGCCTCGATTTTTAAGAGGCAAACCATTTAAAAGTGAAGTGTATTTTGACTCACTGCCACACATTCGCCCAATACTATGATGTATGGCATCTTGAGGAGAGTAATCACGATATTTTGTATGTTTTTAATACAATACAAAACTTTTAAAATATTCATAGTTGTGCATAGTTTCTACAAAGCCATATGTCTTGTTAGGTTTGACCAAAATGTTGTAAAAACTGGCTTAAAACAAGAAGCATCTGTCGGTGCACAAATGGTTGCCTAGCGTGTAAAAGCCCCATTGACTGGACAGCAATGTGTTTAAAGTCCTGACTAGGGAATGTTACAAAATGTTAGTCCCTGGTCACAAACATTCAGAGGGAACTGATCCCTCTTTCCTTTCATACTGACAGAGCCTAGCAAAGTGGTTCAAAACAGGTTTGATTCAAATATTTTTGGTCCACAATCGTCTAGATCAAGGAGGACGATAATATTTTGACAGAATGAAAATAAAATCGAATTATCTGGAATAGAATAAAGTCATTGGGCACACCATTTTACTTTGATCTATCATTTCAGGTTCAAAAAGTAGAATAACTTAGTCATGACCACCAGACTTCCAAACTAGAGGCCTTCCATTTCCAGGAACCATGAAAAAGACTCAATTAGGTCTTGCTTAGATTCTTACACTCGCCCATTTTTCTTGTTTCCAACACAACTGAAGAACTGACTGTTGACCGGCTACCTAAATCATCCCAACCCTTCGTCTCGTGCCGTTGCAATGAGATAATTGTAGCTGATCGATGTACATCTTCTTGTGTGCTCAGTTCTCATTTGATCTCAATGGGACAAGTTGTTTAAATAAAAAAAAAAAAGATAAAAATCATCAGGATTAATTTGATCTTCTGTCATCAAAAAGCTAAAATGCAAATTGAAAACTCTGTCAGTAAAACATCAGTGCGTTATTACCTCTGATAACAAAGATTAAAGAATTCCCAGGGGAGTCGCTAAATGGAGTGAGTGAGTAGGAGTGTGTATATGTACGTTTCTAAGTATTAAGAGCTTAGTTGTTGCACTTTTGCATCGTTCCAAGAAGGTTTGCAATTTCAACCTTGGTTTACTTGGGGGCACCGGAATCTTTCTGTGTGGAGTTTGCATGTTCTCCCCGTGCAGTGTGGGTTCTCTCCGGGTTCTCCAGCTTCCTCCCACAATGTCTAAAAACATGTTGAGGTGAATTGGTGATTCTAGATTGTCTGTAGGTGTGAATGTGAGTGTGCTTGGTTGTCTGTCTCTAAGTGTAGCCCTGTGATAGACTGGTGACCTGTCCAGGGTGTCCCCTGCCTTCACCCTAAGTCAGCTGGGATAGACTCCAGCCCCCCACGACCCTAGTGAGGATTAAGCGGTGTATAGATGATGGATGGATGGGTTTACTTGGTGTTTTAAGCTCATATTTCCAATATGTTTGCATACCTAAAATAAATGCCACTGTTTCCCCAGAAGGCATTCTGTTGAATCTCAAAGTGTATTTAATTTCATCATTATAGTCCTTCACAGATTTGACATGATGGCAGAGATCATGTCATTGTACATATGACAAAAGTCCACGAGGTTCACGAGGGTTGATGTTTGGATTAAGTCAAATTATACACAGATATCAATACAGGGAGAAGTAAAATGAAGCCTGTTTCCATCTCTTGCCTAATACGTGCTGGAATACACTCTGCACCTTCTCAAAAGACCCTGAAATAGAATCAGCAGTTATGGGAAATTAATTGGAGGACTGGAGCCTTTTCACTACCAACATGCTACCTTGTACTGTGCTATTGTATTTTATAGTTGAGTGGCTTCCTTCCTTCCTTCTTCCACCTCAGTCCCTGGATCATGAGAACACTTTTTTTTTTTTTTTCCCAAGTCTGTGACTGTATATGTGCCTAAAGGCTATGAATTGGGATTTATGAAACATAGGGTGCATTCCAACATCCATTCTACAATACTCAATAGTATGCCAGCTTAAGATTTAGTATGTTTCAATGCATAGTATGAGGGGATTTCAAAAGGTTCTCGGCCTCAGCCAAAAAAAAAAAAGGGGGCGTCATTCCTATATCTGGGCATGAATGTACTATAAAGCATTATATATAACTGTCCACAAAAACTCGATTGTTTGTCATCATTTCTTTGCAAGAAAAGAAAAGCTACAAACTGGCACGCTGCTGCTCCATATGTATGTCAAATGTAGTGTGCCAAAAATACCCGGATGTCCGTCTACATATGCAAAGCCAGCGTGCTTTTTTTGGCCATACTGACCCACAATCCTCAGTGCAGTAACGTCGCATACGTCACTGCGTCTCTTGCAATTGTAAACAAGCTTAAACCGCCAAGAGTGCAGATGACAGCTCGCTCCCACTAAAGACTGCGACAGTGAAAGTTTAAGCCGCATAAGTATGAAGAAAGGGTTTGTCCCAACTGCATGCATGATGTAGCAGGTACTTTGCAATGGCAGCTGCAGTGCATACTTAAAGTAAAAAGACAAAGTATGTAATTTGGAATGCAGCCACAGTGTTTTTACAAAATGCAACAAAGAGCACCAGAGAAGATTAGCTTTTAACTGAACTAAGCTCTAATTTTAGTAGTCTTGTGCACACATGTGACATTTTGTTTGACAAAAGGAGTATGTAAGGACTGGTATATTACTTTCTAAGATTTGACTACCCACAAACTGCTTCATAGAGGTATTAAATATGGTATTATATGGCATTTCTTGCGGCTGAGGTTCACTCAGATCAAGCACCGTTGCTGTATTCTTTCTGACTGGGTTGTAATTCACCTTTTAGAATGTCCTTACTATAGAAAATGATAGATAAAGCAGGGAACAACTTACAAAAAAAAGGTAAGAAAATCATTCTCAGTTACACATCACTGTTCAACACAGATGTCTTTTATAATCTTTGTGTGTTTTTGTATGAGTCCAGTTTCTTTTGTGAACAACTGCATGTGATGTTGTTATTGCAATGATTTTAACAGACAAAAGGAGGAAGGGAGCCGTGGCAGCAGTAAAAAACTAAATAAATGTTCAATTAAAAAAAAACAAAAAAGTTCTGTACAGTAAGCGCAATTCACCAGGTGACCTCTTAAATTTGCATTTTCACACAACAGAATCTTATACACGCTGACAAGTGGCTGCACACACACTGGTGTGAATAAACATGCTATTTCCAGCAGACGTGGCTGTAAAAAAACAACTCTTGTGTGTTTTAGATTGAGATAAATTACCCTGTATTCTAGAGGTATGTGTGTGTATTACTTGCGCATTTATCCGCGTGAGAGCCAATTTGTTTTTACTCCCGGGGGAGGAAACAATTAAATGGACACAAATGAACTCAAATGAGCATATTTTGCTGCATCGTCACTTTCTGGTTTCCATTTTGGTCGCTCAAGTAAAACTGTCCGTTGAGTGCATGTTGTAAACATGAACATTGTGTTGCTCTGCACAGCCAGATTCTCAACTGCCTTTGTAAAAATCCCTCAATTAAAAAGGAGAAATAAAGGGACAAGCCCTCTAGTGGTTGACCTGAACTGACTATAGGTCCAAAGGAACTGAAATAACCCCAAACAAGGACAATCAGCACATGTGCAGTCCTGTGGAAGTAGAAATTGTCAAGGCAAGAAAGTCAAGTGCCTTTCATAAGATTAATACTGCATTTAATCAATATATGAAGTAAACATAAGGCTGATATATAGGATGTGAAAGTAGAAAAACACAATGTAAGTAAAATTAGGTGAACGCGATCCGACTGTGGAATAAGGACTGCAGTGCAGGATATGAATAAACTGTCCCAAATTCAAGCTAAGTAAAAGCAGCAGGAAACAGGAAAGTCTGAAGCTCTGATTTGAAAGAATAAACACTGAATTGGAGCAGACGGTAAGCTTTCAAGGAGTTTGTTCCAGATATGCGACGCATAGAAACCGAATGCTGTTTCTTCATGTTTAAATTTGACTCCGGGGACAGAAGGCAAAACTGTAACAGATCATCTGAAATCATCAGATCAGAAATAAATCATTTAACGCTTTGCTCAGTTCTTTGTCAAACAGCAGTAAGATAGCTTTTCTGATTCACTTTTCTGTTTTTTTCTCAGGTGTCTGCTTAAATGAAGCATAACATCAGTCCAGACAGAGTGTGTGAGTGGGCTGACTGGTATCAGCTGCTGGCAATATACCTGACAATGACTGATTCATCAACAACTGTATGGCAAGTAACATCCAATCATATTCTTGCAAGTGCACAGCACAGATATTATAACTTGACACTTATTACTGTTACTCTGCTGATTACATTCATGCCAGCGGTGTTTGCAGCCACAGCTCCCTTCACCAGCCCAACCTTGTTGAATGATTTATGAGCTGCGATTAAGAAGTTCTGGAACTGCACCTATAAAAAGCGAAGACCTTACCTAATTGTATTTGGCCACTATCCCCTTTGAAGTAGTCTTCTTGTGCAGCGCTACGCAATTCCCATTGCTCCTGCCACATTTGGAATAATCTGTGCTCTCTGCTCCAGTTTGAGATTCATGGTGAAATTGCAAATGCAGACCTGCAAGTGGCCAAATGTCCAGACATCAAAGTCTGTGTCAAACCGACCCCATCTTCATGCCGTAGATCATCGCTAGTGATGAGAGTTGGATCTATGGCGAAGAAGAGCCTGCAGTTTCTAAGTCTTATGAAGGTGCATCAGGTCAGCAGCAAGACTAAGAGCATGCTTGTCATTTTGACATCCACTAATTTGTGCAACATAAATGTGTCCCCCAGAGTCAGACTGTCAGTGACAAACTCGACTGTAACAATCTGAGGGAGAACATTTGGCACAAATAACCCGAATTGTGGAGATATCATGTTTCCAGCATGTTCCAGGTTAAAAGGTATTGAAAATGCACAAGTGTGTTGGCTGTGGCAACACAATCATCCCTTTCCAGCTGTGCAGCTAAGTGGATATACCTTCCTATGACTTCTTCCTCTTTCTCA
>NW_007578543.1:264555-267377 GCF_000690725.1 Stegastes partitus | reverse complement strand
TACACCCACTGGCTGCACTGCAGATCATCTCCAGTAAAATCCCAAATCATTAAAACAATAAATGGTGATACAATTACTGGTTAGCAATAACTAGTTTACCAACAATTACACCAGTCTGATAGTCTGTGGACTGATGACTGCAAGTGCTCTCATCACATGTTCGTCAAAAAGGTTATCATGTTCATTATATATGGCAGGAAAATTCTAGTTTATTACAATTTGGGTCATTATAAGAAGTTGGCTGTTTTTTTTTTGTTTGTTTGTTTTTTGTTGTTGTTGTAGATTTTAACACTTTGTTAAATCCATATTGTGCATAAACAAAACACATACAGTTCAAACCAGAAGTTTACATACGCTGTATAAAAAGACATAAAACCTTTTTTTTTTTTTTGTCTCACTGTCTGACATTAAATCAGACTAAACTTTTTTTGTTTTAGTTCATCAGGTCAACCGGAATTATTTCTATTTACTAAATGCCAGAATAATGAGAGACAGAATTTTTTAAAGATTTTTTTTTATTACTTTCTTCAAAGCCAGACGTTACCGTGCCTTCAAACTATTTGAGAAAGCCCAGATGATGATGTCATGGCTTTGGAGGCTTTTGATAGGTTAATTGACAACATTTGAGTTAATTGGAGGCACACCTTAAGGCACACCTCAAACAAACTGCTTCCTTTTGTGACAACATGGAAAATGTAAAGAAATCAGCCAAGATATCAGCAAGAGAATTGTAGACCTCCACTGGCTCATTCTTGGGTACACTTTCCAGATGCCTGAAGGTTCATCTGTTCAAACAATTATACACAAGTGTAAACACCATGGGAGTGTCCAGCTATCATACCGCTCAGGAAGGACACAGGTTCTGTGTCCCAGAGATGAAGTGTTTAGGTGAGAAATGTGCGTATCAACCCCAGAACAAAAGCAAAAGACCTTGTGAAGATGCTGCTGAAGCTGGTAAGAGAGAGTCATTATCCACAGTGGAACTAGTCCTGTACTGACATGGGCTGGAAGGATACTCAGAGAGGAAGAAGCCATCACTCCAAAAGCAACATAAAAAGCCAGATTACTGTTTTCAAATCCGCACAGGGACAAAGACCTTCATTTTTAGAGACATGTCCTGTGGTCTGATGACACTAAAATTGAACTGTTTGGCCTTAATGACCATCGTTACATTTGGAGGAAAAAGGAGGAAGATTGCAAGCCTGAGAACACCATCCCAACTGTGAAGCACGGGGGTGGCAGCATCATGTTGTGGGGGTGTTTTGCTGTAGGAGGGACTGATGCACTTCACAAAATAGATGACATCATGAAGAAAGAACATTATGTGGAAATATTGAAGCAACATCTCAAGACATCAGCCAGGAAGTTAAAGCTTTAAATGGGTCTTCAAATGGACAATGACCCTAAACATAAAAGCACCACCGGAAAAGTTATAAAGAGACTTGAGGACAACAAAGTCAATGTTTTGGAGTGGCCATTACAAAGCCCTGATCTCAATCCTGTAGAAAATTTGTGGTCAGAGATGAAAAGTGTGTGGAGCAACAAACCTGACTCAGTTCCACCAGTTCTGTCAGGAGGAATGGGCCAGAATTCATCAAACTATTGTGAGAAGCTTGTGGAAGGAAACCCAAAACATCTGACCCAAGTCATACAGTTTAAAGGCAACGCTACCAAATAGTNAAACAATAAATGGTGATACAATTACTGGTTAGCAAAAAACTAGTTTGTCTGATAGTCTGTGGACTGATGAATGTCTCCTCACATGTTGGTCAAAAAGGCTATAATGTTCATTATATATGGCAGGAAAATTCTAGTTTATTACAATTTGGGTCATTATAAGAAGTTGGCAGTTTTTGTTGTTGTTGTAGATTTTTATACTTTGTTAACTCCATATTGTGCATAAACATAACACATACAGTTGAAACCAGAAGTTTACCTACACTGTATAAAAAGACATAAAACCTTTTTTTTCTTCTCACTGTCTGACATTAAATCAAACTAAACTTTTCTTGTTTTAGGTCATCAGGTTAACCGGAATTATTTCTATTTACTAAATGCCAGAATAATGAGAGACAGAATTTTTTAAAGATTTTTTTTATTACTTTCTTCAAAGCCAGACGTTACCGTGCCTTCAAACTATCAGGGAAAGCCCAGACCATGATGTCATGGCTTTGGAGGCTTTTGATAGGTTAATTGACAACATTTGAGTTAATTGGAGGCACACCTCAAACACTCTGCTTCCTTTTGTGACAACATGGAAAATCTAAAGAAATCAGCCAAGATATCAGGAAGAGAATTGTGGACCTCCACAAGTCTGGCTCATCCTTGGGTACATTTTCCAGATCCCTGAAGGTTCCACGTTCATCTGTTCAGACAATTATACACAAGTATAAACACCATGGGAATGTCCAGCTATCATACCACTCAGGAAGGACACAGGTTCTGTGACCCAGAGATGAAGTGTTTCGGTGAGAAATGTGCGTATCAACTCCAGAACAAAAGCAAAAGACCTTGTGAAGATGTTGCTGAAGCTGGTAAGAGAGAGATATTATCTTCAGTGAAACTAGTCCTGTACTGACATGAGCTGGAAGGATACTCAGAGAGGAAGAAGCCATCACTCCAAAAGCAACATAAAAAAGCCAGATTACAGTTTTCAAATCCGCACAGGGACAAAGATCTTCATTTTTGGAGACATGTCCTGTGGTCTGATGAAACTAAAATTGAACTGTTTGGCCATAATGACCATCGTTACATTTGGAGGAAAAAGGAGGAAGCCTGAGAACACCATCCCAACTGTGAAGTACGGGGGTGGCAGCATCATG
>NW_007578543.1:259788-264150 GCF_000690725.1 Stegastes partitus | reverse complement strand
CCAGAATTCATCAAACTATTGTGAGAAGCTTGTGGAAGGAAACCCAAAACATCTGACCCAAGTCATACAGTTTAAAGGCAACGCTACCAAATAGTAAAGAAATGTATGTAAACTTCTACATTCAATTCATACAACACACTTTATTTAGTGTTTGTTGGAAGTACATTAGTTTTTGTTTGTAATACAGATATTAAATTAGTATTTGTGACTCTTTGTGCCTTTTCAGTCCACTCCCCTGTGGTCTTGTTTACATTTTCGCTATCATTTCTATCTCTGCTTCCTACACAGCAGGAAAAGATGTATGCAATGACAGGAGATGAAAGTGGCACAGATAGACCAGCCGAGGGAATTTCTCTGCTGCCAACTGAGGAGGAAAACCTTTCCGCAGTCGTGATTAGTGGTTTCAAGCTGTTTACTATTTGTTTCCCAGCCTCTCTTCCACCAATGTAACCCAGCGTAGGACCTTGTTGGCTGTGGACAGGAGCTAAACGCAAACTCTCCCTGATCATCTGACCATGTGCTGCCATTAGCTTGACCTCTAATCACCACTATTACCCTAAAGTTTCTTTCAAAATAAAAGGTTTTCGTATTGACACGAAACAACAAAATGGAAGCCATGAAACAATACAGTTGCAAATGAACACGTAAGGGTTTGCAAAGTGTAATCCACAGTATTTAACCCTTTGCTTTCATAAACAATGCTATGATGGAGATGGTGTTTCACTTTCCCAAAATCAACTGGAAGAAAACAAGAGTGGCCAAACACGAAGTGATGAGTAAAAGCTGTTCCAACAAGTAAAAGTCTTTTTCTGTGTTGGATATCTTATTTGCTACAACTTTCCAGCAGCAACACACATGAAACAGAAAGCTATCTGGTGCTGTACTGTTAAGAAGGCCAGTCCAGCTCATACAGTCTTGTTGTTTCAGACTAGTCGTTTCTTATTGGTTAACTTAGCTGTCAATCATCACAGCCAGCCAATCACGTTCCACCACGGATTGTCTAGCCTCGCCCACTGCGTCTGCCGTTCGCGTTTCCAATCGGGGATCATTAGATCGTGGCGCAGACGGCTGGAGTGGTGGAAGTTTCCTGAAGTGCTGTGTGTGAATGATAAAGTGAGTAAACAGCTTAGGATAGCTCTGGGTATTGTTGCTGTGGTTTAATGTTATGTAAAATGCATATATTGGTGTTAATAATTATAGTCACGTTCTTGTTAGCTAAAATGCTATATTAGCTTACTGTGGAGTTGCGCTAATCGAGGCTAATGCTAACAATATGTGTAAATGGGCTTGTTAGCTTCTGTATGTAGCGCTCATTGAGCTAAACTCCCCCAGTTAGAGCCTTTCTCTCAGTTTACTAATATTGTGTGAGAGTTGTAAACTTATATATATTTTCTATCTGCATTTATATGCATGGCTTGTGTTTATATTGTGAATACTGGTAATTATTAGGTAATCAGTTATGTTTATTATTTTGTTGCAGAACCACATATCTGTACTTTGGAAACTCCTACATAAAATCCATCATTCAACTTTATCCGCATCTGTCTCTTACTGGACAGCCGCAGCGTGTCTGAACTTTAGCTAATCAGCATAAGTAGAACAGGTGAGGGCTTGCCAGCCAACCGTTCAGTACGGGTGAGAGCTCCATACAGCTAACCGTATTTTCATCTACACATGTAAACAAACCGGCATCTGAGGATTATTATGCCTGCTAACCCTATTACACTCTATTAGATCAGCAGGCTTATTGAGCCGCACAAGTTGTACCTAATGCATTTGGAAAAATAGCCATTAAAGGCAGCTATGTTCTGTGTTTACTCAAAAGCAAACTTTAAATGTGATCCACGTCAAATCATGAGCTCTTTATAGTTTCCCTGATATATCCTATATGGTTCAACACAATCTCTACAAAAGCTACCATGACTTGTAGAGCCACAGTGTGCACATTAATGGGGAAAGGCTGAAATAAAATGGAATTATCCATAAAATGACATTTGAATTTTAAGAAAATAGACTGCTGGCACTTATAGGTTTTACATGAACAGTGGTTTTTAAGCTCAGTATGTTGGATCCAGTTGCCGCTATCTTGGCAGAGCCTGACTCCTGCACACTCCCAGCTAATCCAAAACTGACATGGTAAAGCCTTAATGGAGCTGAGGTGGGCCGTGAAACATCTCTGCAGCTGTCATGAGCAGGAAAATTAGCTATAGAGTCCAAAACTGTTTTTATACCACAGTGTAAACATGTGTAAAGGTGTATATTTTAACATGGGGTTATATAGGACCTGACTCACTTCTTTAGCCAGCCTCTAGTGGACATTTAAGAAACTGCACTTTGGGCACTTATAAAAATGGTTTCATTTTTTATCCCCAGTGTGTGCGGTAAATAAAACCCTAGAACAGCACTGATCACAACTTTGCATTACTTTTGTTTCATTTAGATAAATGGATAATATCATAATATGTCAATGTTGAGTTTTAAGCTTGTTGCGACGCCTCCAAGTGGCCAAAGAAAAATGTTGTTAACATGTTTGTGTCTTTGTACATGTATAACTCACGTTGTGGGGCCATATATTTGTCCATGCATCACATTTTTTCTGCCTCTGGGAACAAAAAGTCAGTCCTCATTAAATGTTCAGGTGAAGAAATGTTTAAGGTTAGAAGGTTAGACTAAGGTTAGAGTCAGGGTAAGGGTTAGGCAAGCAGTAGTTATGGTGTAGTGTTTAAGTGAATGTCCTCAGAAGCCAGAAATGCCACAGCTAGTTATGGCTTCACTTTACAGATTTACAAATGCAGACACTGTAAGGCACTGGGCAAGAGTGGGAAGAGAACATATAGGCTATATATATATATATATATATAGTTAACAGAAGAAAAACAGCTGCAGCAGGTAGACAGCATATTTTTTTTCAGCGGTGAAGCTGTGTGTTTGTGTGTGTGTGTGTGTGTGTGTGTGCGTAAATATATATAAAGAGAGAGAGTGAGATGTAGAGAGAGAGATTTTTTTTTTCTTTTTTTTCAGTGCACAGAGAGACAGAGACGGAAACAGAAGAGATTTAACCGAGTGGCTGAATGGAACTGAAAGAGTGAAAAAGAGCGAGAGACCCTGACAAATCCAGCAGGAGAGAGAGAGAGAGAGAGAGAGAGAGAGAGAGAGAGAGAGAGAGAGAGAGGTGGGGACGGACTGAACAGAGNAATGGAATAAGAGTTGAACACTTGTTTTTGGCACAGTGGAGGCGTTCTAGCATAAGTTGTGAAATGATGCTTCCAGGGAGAACTGAAAAGGAGTGTGGCAGGAGCACTAAGAGAGGTGTATCCCTGCACAAGGAGTAATACTTCAGAGGGACAACACTCTTGCTTGGTGTTCAGTGCAAAACTGCAAGATTAAAGTTTATGAAACGGCATGAAAAGAAGCGTGATGAATACCAAGAAAAAGTTGTTTGGCTCAGATTGGGACCAGCATGTTTGGTAAGAACCTGATCAGGACCATCACAGTGAATGCATCGTCCTACCAGTGAAGCACAGAGTGTGATGATATGGGGCTGCAAAAGGTGGGGAGATTACATTTATAGATAGCATCAAGAATCCCTGTGTATATACAAATATATTGAATATAAACGATGATTCTTTGTCTGCAGAAGCCGGCAGTAGAGAGGAATCCTAGCATAACAAAGCACACTGGCAAAATCACACAAGCGTTTCCAAAGAAGAAAAAAGTAAAGCTATGACTTGGCCAAGGATGCCGTCTGAATTGAATCCAA
Organism: Stegastes partitus; assembly: GCF_000690725.1. Lineage (NCBI taxonomy): Eukaryota > Metazoa > Chordata > Actinopteri > Pomacentridae > Stegastes > Stegastes partitus. The sequence goes on along the minus strand of NW_007578543.1, from coordinate 260,390 downwards.
AAGTACACCTTTGGGGTATTTTAAAGTGAAAGGCAGAACAATACAATCCCTCCAGCAGAGAGCAGCTAAAAAAAAAAAAGTGTCCCTGAAGAATGGAAAAAACGTGTCTCTAGAAATGTGGTTTCCTCCACAATGAGGAGAACTGAGTCTTGGACATACAAAGTACTGAGAGGACAAAATATTTTCAAGTCAGTAATTAAATTGCTGGTTTTTAATTTAACATAAGAGCAAATACCCCACTGTTCAAGGCTGAAGTAATGTGATTACTGTGAGGTGAAGGAATTTTTAATCTGTACAATACATCTCTCCGACAGAGGTATGCAGTATTTACCCTAAAGAGAGCCTGTACGCTTATAAATAAATAAATGCATATAATGATACGGTTTGTGCTGGAAGCTCTTGGAATATTGAATATTTAACACATTTTGGGGTTTGTTCAGTTTACAGCACAAATCCCTCTCATACTCTTTCCAAAACTTCTTTTTTTTCTTCCCCTCTGTCTCCACATACGTCTCAAAAGGCGTCACTCGTGTACAAAGCAGACAAAAACAGAAAAGCTCACCGTACACCCACTGGCTGCACTGCAGATCATCTCCAGTAAA
>NW_007578543.1:227220-256124 GCF_000690725.1 Stegastes partitus | reverse complement strand
GAGACACAAAAAAAAGTGTCTGCATTTGGTACAGTATGCTGACTAATTGTGTGTGTGTGCATGAGAAGGAAATAACATGTCCAAGATGTGTGTGTGTGTGTGTGTCATTTGAGAGCATGTGTTTAGATGAATAAATATTAACACTACGTATATGAAGCTGCTGCTTTTGGCTGGAGAGAACATTGGCACATATGCTTGCTGTTAACACACACACACATCCTCCCTCACACACACACACACACTTCAGCAGCCTATCAGCCAGTGTATTGGTAGTGTTTGACTCCAGGCAGAGCAGAGCTTAAAGGAAATCATTTGCACAGTGGACTGTGATCAATTCTCTGCAGTCTTGCATACAAACCAGGCAGCTGGATGCAGATTCGGAAAACATCCACATTTTTTTTTTTCTGTGTATTTGTAAAGCTTTTTCACACATTTATGCCAGAGATGGCACTTTTCTCTTCGACGTAAGGGAGTAAACCGTGTCAGTCCTGTGCAGACACCCTATTTAGACCCAGTGAAAAGTTTTGCTGAGCTGATCAGGAATGCTGGGCTAAACGTATCGATCTCCGCCGGTGGTTAGTTTGCCTCATCTCTGGTTCATGTCAGCGGTGTTTTTTCTCGATTTCTCAGAGATCATGGATTTCTCAGTCGTCAGTGTTTTCTTGGATTTAGCAGTTGGGGGGACTTTGAGCGTCTCTAGGTGGCACTGTTCTTTTTGTTTCTTCAGCCATGAAGCGTATCACCGGTTGTGGTGTTTACTCATTTATTCTGCTGTGAATTCTACCGTCCATCAATCATGCACTAAATCCATCCATTCAATCTCTACACACTCACTCACTGTAAATTATCTAACAGTTGTAATGCTTGCCCTTGTTTTCCCTGCAGCGGGTCTGTCTCAGACACTTCAAATGTCACAGCACTTCAAAGGTTTCACTTATCTAATAGGATACATTCATGGTCCCCAGAGGATGAGTCACAGTTATTCAATAGTGTAACTGCTGCTTTATTTACCTCCCAAGTCTGCCTCTGTGTGTCGTCTTGGCAAAAAAAAATGTGGTCCTGAAGACACCTGCTGTAGCATGAAGGAGCAAAAGGGCAGTTTTGAGCACATTGACCGGCGTTTGTGTGTCTGGATGTCTGTAGTCTGACTCACTTGATGTAGACTTCAGGTATAAGTCTGCCATTTGCTAAGTGAATTTCACGTGGCTTTCTCCTCCCCTTCAGCTATCTGCACTTTAAAATCTCCTTCACAATGGGAATCAACAACAACAGCCTCTGAGCAGGTACCTACATGCTGAAAATGGCAAGTTGTGCTGAAGATTTGTATCGTGCAATAAGGCAGCGTCACTTGTTTTGTTAGTTTTCCTTTTGAATTTTAATGACAATGTCTTTCTTACTGTGTCCAAAGGTTCAGAATGTCACTATTTTGCACTGTCACCATCTCCTGGGCTTAGTGCCACCCAAAATGATTGTAACTGGTTGGAAGAAGCACTAACAGCATCTTCCCCCCCTGTAGCTGAATGATAATGAGGTGCAGTCAGACCATTCTCCAGGACCACAGCGGCACAATTGTGCAAGATGCAGTCACAAAATTTTACAGGTGTGTAGTTGAGATCAAAATGATCAAAGATAGGTATGATTGGAGTACTCGCTGAACGATTGATTCACAATGTCGACATTGTTGCAGCAGGTATAATCCCACTGCAAAGTGGATTTCAGTTACTTTAGTGACTCGTGTACATCTAAATTTAAATAGTTTCTAAACAAGTTACAATAAATACTTCATAGTCTATTCATATGTAACTGTTCATATTTTTAAATTTTATTTATTTATTTATTTTTGCATTTGTAAGTTTGATAATATGGAAACTCTAATAATATCTGTTAATATATCAGTATGGGGGGCTGCAGGGTGGCGCAGTGGTTAGTACTATTGCCTCGCAGCAAGAAGGTTGCCGGTTTGCATCCCGGTGGGGGCACCGGAATCTTTCTGCGTGGAGTTTGCATGTTCTCCCCGTGCAGCGTGGGTTCTCTCCGGGTTCTCCTGCTTCCTCCCACACGGTCCAAAAACATGTTGAGGTTAATTGGTGATTCTAAATTGTCCGTAGGTGTGAATGTGAGTGTGCTTGGTTGTCTGTCTCTAAGTGTAGCCCTGTGATAGACTGGTGACCTGTCCAGGGTGTCCCCTGCCTTCACCCTAAGTCAGCTGGGATAGACTCCAGCCCCCCATGACCCTAGTGAGGATTAAGCGGTGTATAGATAATGGATGGATGGATATCAGTATTGGCCAAAGCAATAACCAGACTATTGTTTTCAGCTTCAAAATCCCCAATAGGCCTTTCCTTTAGGATAAGATATTGCTCTGAAGAAAAAAAACATACTAAAAAAGACATAACATGGGAAAATCCAGTGCGTCCCAGAGAAGCAGTAAATATTATACATTACTGTAAATAAAAAATGTTCCCATGAAATTGAAAAAGTAATAAAGACTGGATGGATTCCCAATAGCTGTTTGGTTGAGACGTTCGTGTCCCACTCAGAAATATTTGTAACATGATTTAAGATAAAATATAAGATAATCTATAATCTATAATAATTGTGTCTGCTGTGCAGTCCTGATCTTTAACATTCTGTACGGTCTGAGTCTTCCAAATTATCCAAATATAAACGCTCTTGTCGGGTGGTAAGGTTGGCAAAACCACCTGACAGCTTGGGGCTGTTTACTGGGACATGTTTACATCAGTCTGAAGCCTGTCTGATCATGCATTCAAATCCTATTTATCCAACCAAACCATAAATGTCAAATCATCCCATCAGACTTGTCAAAGCTGCAGGATCGACAGAAACATCAAAACTCGTATTCAAAGAAGAAAATATGGACCAAGTGGTATTAAATGAATATTAAAACAAAACAAGTCATCATGGTTTCAATCACTACCTGGGAAGAACTTCGCATTTTTGGAGGGGCGGTTTAAATCTGAATAGTCCAGGCGAAATGTGCTCAGAATATGATTATACACAAAGTTTCTGGAGCAGCGGTTTATGTAAGTTGGAAAAAAAAAAAAAGCATCATCTGTGGTATTTAATTGTTACTTTTCATTAAATGTGGCTGGTTGTGCTCTGGTGTTCTTTCCCTGCTCTGCCCACTGAAGCATTTTGACCTGTTGTTCTGATTTAAGTGGGCAGGTATTTGTTTTCTAGCATTGTATTGATCTGTTTGAAAGAGGTATTTTCTTGACATTCACCACCAAGGCAGGAGTAAATTTACTTCACAGTCCGGTTGGGTTTTGATGGTTATATTTCAGCCTCTCATACATATTAAATGGTTCATGAGTGATTCCAGTTTGGAGGCCAAGTCGATACATGTGGGGGGGGTTGTGCATGTTCTGGAACAATGTTTATATAGGTGTAGCATGTCAGAGTAGCATCCACACGAATACAAGGACTAAAGATTTCCCAGCAGACTACTGCATTATAATGAGATAGTCAATGATATTCACTTGACCTGTCAGTGGTTTTAATGCTGTGGCTAATCTGTGTAAGTCACACGTCGCTGGGTTTCGTTAATGGGACATCAAATTATGTCCTATGTTGGATTGTGCGTGTCATTTTCCTGGATCACCGACAGCGAGGAACAGATACAGGATCTAATAATGGTTCACCAGCCAATGTCTTCAGCATTCTCTTTACATGCCAAGACTGTGGCTCGGTCAGCTCCGGGGATTTTTCAATTTTAACAATAAGTTTTCCTTTGTACACTGTGAAGAAGATGTCTTGGCATAGAGAGAAGCAGCAGCTTGGCTGTTTTCCAGTTGATGCAGCGAAAACAGGACAATGGCATATCAAGATGTGGCAACTCGCATCAGCCAGCAATTACCCCTGATGTGCAGGCTTACTTTGAAAACAGTGGGTGTGGATATTTTGCAGCTGCCTCAGTGTGCCGGTCTAAAGCTATGCCAGAGGACCGATGAGGCTGTACTTACACACAGCTGTAATTTACGCTTAATGCTAACATCCATATATAAGAACATGCTCACAAGGGCGATGATAAAATGCAAATGTTTAGCCAGTCTTCTAGACTTAGCATGTTTTGATGCTAATAATCAGCTTCATTGCCAAAGTGGACAGAAATGCCAATAGTTTGGTAATGATTTGCCACATATTGTAACTTTAGGGTTGTACTAAATGTAAACTTAGGGGATCATCAAAATTATAAGGGTAAATTACAGCTGGACAAAAAAAAAAGCAGAAAAAATGTGTTATATCAGCTGATATTGATAACTACTGATCATCTTAATGTCCTGTTTTATGGAATTAATTAGCATTTTACCACTTTAACCTATTTGTCAAGGCACACAAGTAATAATTTTAATAGTAACGCAACAAGAACTTCTGTCACTGACTGTCTTTTTATTCTTTTCACCTCTGTTTGTCACTTTTTCATACATGCAAAACACAAAATAATGAATTCTTCCAGAAGACAAAATGGGTGCTGTTATCACCAGGCTATCACAACATAGCATTTCCTGCCGTTTTGTGAATACAAGTTTTACAAACTGCTTAAGTTCCGACAATTTCTGTATCAGCTGAGCTCTCTCAAAGCCGAACCTGGTCCTTAAAATTCATCCTCCGGGGGGCTGTGACTGGCTGTCCATTCAATATCTGTTGAGATATTGCAATCTGAACCAGCCAATGGCATATGGTGATGTGGCGACTCATGTTAACCCGCAGTGACACATGTCAGTTCAACACCTGTGCTGATGGTTGATGCATGAAGTGTTGGACCAGCCAAAAGCCACTGCCGGAGCTGGAGCCGTGCAGCCTGTATTTGGGGTAACAGAACTTTTTGTTAAAAAAAATAATAACCAAATAAAACCGGACTCCAGAGAATTAAAGCATAAAGTAACTGCCAAAATGAAAAATTGACAACATGAAAACAGGTGTTCCTTCGTTTAAATGGATTATGACTCAGCTATTTGTTCAGGGATTCTTTCAAGGTAAAGAGGAGACAGATGCTGCTACCTTTTTTGTAAATATTAAAGGAGAGGAGAAAGCATAAAACTTAAAACTGCAAATTTCTAAGATCAGACCAAGATTTTGCCGACAAGCTTGTCTGTTTCCATCAGCTGACTTTCAAATGTAAAAAAGAATGCAATGACAAAAACTGTCATGTGGCTCCCATCCGGCTCAGACTCGGAGCCCCATGGACACAGCAACGCTGAATGAACATGTCAGCGGTGATGCATAAAGTCACAGCTGATACGGTTTGTAATGGCTCATGTGTGCACGAGGTTTCTTTATTTGAACTGATTTTATTTTAATTATATGGACTAATTTGATATATCTGATGGTTGCACCTGGCCAACTGGTTGCAAAAGATGTAGGAACAAACCCAACAACTTCAAGACATTCAAAGTTATTCAAAATACCAATTAGCAGCTTAATAATACAGTTCACATCAGCACCCACCATCTAAACTGTGGACATAAATTTGAATGATTGGATGAAATGCTCAAATGTAGCACAAGAGCTGTAAAGTTTTAAAAATAAATAAATAAATGTATCAGTAGTGTCTCAAAGCACCTTTTAAAGTTTATGTTCTTTACCCAACACAGCCAGCATATACCACTATTCTCACCAGACCAATGCATTTGAAACATTTTTTAGGAAGTGATGACTTTTACTAACAGTAACTTAACAGAAAACTAACATAAATACCATTTTTTTCACGCAAAGAGAAACTTCTCTAAAGTGGTCATTGGTTCATTGGAACCAACCAGGAAATCGACCTCAGACCAAAGCTATAAATTAAGACGTGTCATACTTACCTAAACTCGGCAGTGCCCCCTGGTGTCTGCAATTTATTTACATGTGTAAGAAGTTGCTCATTAACCAAAACTAAAGTCGGTCTCACAGTTATGTGGCAAAGTTGTTTTGTAGTTATAAATGTTCCTGTCGACACCCCTCTGCCTTTTAAGGCATTTAAAAATGCTTTACAGATTTTCCTTTACCGCCAAAGAAACATTCACTACTATATTACCAAGAAAACACTTTTTAAATTCATGCCAGTAAAGAGTGTAGTTGACTAATAATATATTAGCTACACATTTAATAATACAAGTGTCTTCTTCTAAAATAGTTACTGTAGAAATCTGTTATGGGCGGCTGTGGCTCAGGTGGTAGAGCGGTAGTCCTCTGATCGTAAGGTTGGTGGTTTGATCCCCACCCCTCCACAGTGGAAGTGTCCTTGGGCAAGACACTGAACCCGAAGTTGCTCCCAATGGCAGGCAGCACCGTGCATGGCAGCTCAGTCGCCACTGCTGTATGAGTGGGTGAATGAGAAAACGTAAAGTGCTTTGCGTGCCAGTAAGGTAGATATAAGTGCAGTCCATTTACCATTTAAATATTGTACATTACTAAAATAGAAAGTACACTAGCTCACCCGAGTTTTGCTCGACTGCGTCAGTAATGCTCAAAAATCCCTGAAGATACTCACTTGCCAAGACTCAAATACACACACATTCTATTTTCATCTCTTTCATTGTTTGATATGTTGACACCTCATTACTCTAAATACATCTCTCCCCATACAGTCTCTTTTCCCTTCACTAGAGTCGCTATTGGTGCAGTTTTTGACGAAACATTTAAGGATAGCAATAGAAATGTAAAAAAAAATAAAATAAAATCATAGACACAAGTACTGTGCATCTCAAAATGCTCAGAATTTTCCTCCACCGGCAAGAAAACTGACTGAAAATGAGTTCAGTGATGAGTCAGTGACCTGTGTCAAGGCAATGCATAATGATGTCACAACAATAAATACTTCTCCAGTTCGGCTGTAGACTGTGAAATATGATGGTGAGAAAAAAAGGAAGTCAGCACAGTGTTTAGCTTCACCACCTACATACACAGGAGGTGAGACAGTTGTGTAACTACAGCTCTCTTCATTAGCGTTGACAATGTGAAATAGGCGTGTAACCTTTGAATGTCTGCGACTATCGTTTAAGAAAAATGACACAATCAGATTGACAGAATGATAATGACAAAAACGGCAAAATGACTGAATCAGATTGAAGAAATTCCCCCCAAACAACGCGTCTGTGTTGTTGTGTGATGAAGCACTCTGGGGTAATTATGATTCCTGTCAAACAGGAGGAAGCAGTTTGATGTCATTATGAATGGGTGGACGGATCAACAGTTTCTCACCAATGTCAGTGTTTTTAAACTATGTGTGACTATAACCACCATGGCAAAGTCCCCTTAAGATTTATGAATAAGCAACTTTATTCTAAACCATAATACTTCCCTTCTCTTGACTTCACACAAAGCATTTCTTTCAGTTTATTCTGGCTGCCCTTGATAATACAAGTAATGAGCTGGTTGGATTAAAGTGGGCTAATGAGGAAAGAGAGGCATTGATATTGTCAATGTTTGTGCCATGGACACATCTGGCACCAACTCTTCCTTTGTTTGTATGTGCTAAATGTGCAGTCCCCAACCTTCATAGCTCCCCAATCAAACGAAACCATTCACTATCTACCTGCTGTAGTCCTGGATGGATGCAGATATATGATGACCTCCTCCTGACAGAAAAAATAGCTCTTTGGTTGGCTGAAAAACATGAAAACATGTTTCAAGTAGTGTGTGCAAACTTCTAAGCAAAACAGGATCAAGGATATGAAAAGCATTACATACATCAGTGCACTGCTGCTCTTTTTGTGTACTGTATGTAGGTCATACAGTGCGCAAAAAGAGCATCCACTTTGCTTTTCCTCTATATGTGCAGTCACAGAGCTTGTTTTGTGAATGTGCTGCACAATCTCTATTTTTGGGCTGCATGCCAGTGGCAACATATAGACATAGATCACTGAGGATAAGGAAACCTAGGATTCGCCTTTACTGCATATATGCAGCTGAGATGTTCTTGTAGTGGGCAGCTGGCCTCAGTGACACCCACTAAACTTTCCTATTTCATGTTTGTATATATTTTCTGCATTTTTGCAGACACTTGTTGAACCACACTGGGGTCTTGTGATGGGATGTTCTGTTAACCAAGGCCCTTTAAAGCTGTGTAGGAGTTCTCTTTTGGTTTTATGCCCTTTCTTTTTTTTTGTTTTTTAAATTTAGCAACACAAACAGGCGGATAACCTACCTCACCACAACAAATAGGGATATGAGTCACCACATTACCAAAGCTCAGTAGGGCATTAGAAACAACACCAGAGGGTCAAAGCCTCAGCTACAGCAATCATCCAAGACTCTAAGACTAGACAGACCACCCTGAGTAACACCTGGATTGAATGCAAGAGAACCTATATACATGGATACTAGAGTATTTGGCACTATACATGACTTACAGGGCAATGATAACCTCAATAACCCTAATCAAGAACTCAGTTGACTGTGAAAAACAACACTGGAAGCCATTTCCAAGGTCACCATCAAATGCAGCATATACCAAGGTGTTCTACTCTCCTCACTGCTGTTCTGCATACTCCTGAATCCCCTCAGTCAGATCGTCTCGAAGAGTGATACAGATTCAGAAGGGGTATGAGCGACAACTACCTTCTGAACATGGGTGACAACAAGTCGAATGCCAGGACTGAATAAGACACCAACTAACAAATTCATCTCACCACAATCTACAGCAAAGACATCAGGACGTCATTCTGACTTGGTTTTTGTGACGGCATGGGAAGGTGATCAGGACCAGGGGGTGAGTGTTAGTGTCAGTGGGAGGCATGATCCAGGATGGAACAAGAAGCATCTATGGATACAACAGGAAGATGGTCCCCCTAGGATTAACTGATAAGACAGCATGTGACAGAGGGTAATGAAGAGAAGGAGGGAATATTGGGGAAGACCAAACCCTTCCGAGCATTGTATCATCAGCAGATTAGAGGAGGTGGCTGACATCAAGAGATCCTACCAGTGACTAGAAGGGGTCGGTCTGAAGGATTCTCAAGCTCAGATCTCGATAGCAAAAGAGTAGGTCCTGAGCATCATAGAAACAGAGCTCTACCACAGCAGACAAGACCTACGGTGCAGGCTGTGCAAAGTTGCCCATGAGGTGACAGTCCAGCACTGAGTAGCAGAGTGTAAGATGTAAGATGGGGCAGCATATATTAAGAGGCATTGCCAAGCAACTGGAATAGTGCACAGGAACATCTGTGCTGAGTATGAGGCAGAAGTAACCAAGTCCCAATGGGATACACAACTGAAAGTGGTTGAAAACAGATTCCAGAAACATCCAAGGTGTCTGCTCAGAACACAACAGTCATAAGATACTGCACAGAACCCTTAAAGTCCCTCTGAGGGAGGACCTGAGCATGAGGAAGACATCATGTTACTGTCAGTCTCTTATTTGGATGTTAAGTTGTGGTTCTCTCTGCATTCATGTTAAATGGCCTCTGGTCTCTACTAAATCCCCTTATAAACATGGGATACTTAACATTGCTGGCATCATCTGTTTGATAAAGTCAGGACAGCCTGTGGTTTAGACATCAGTCACTCTGCTGTTAATATTCCTCATGATTTCGTTCTAACACCCCTAACAGTGCTGGAGAAAACCCTATTTGTCCTTCTCATGAGACTAGACAGTGCACTCAGTCATGTATAATGCATTCTAATGTAAAAACAAGCAAAAGACTGAATCTAATGGTCGAAATCTAAACTCATTGTTGCATGTGAGACTGTCCCAATAACAGCCTCGTTTATTTATGATTCCCTCAACACTGAAAACTCCGTCCTTTGTGATCTAACTACTGCTTTACCAAAAATAAAGAAACAGTGTGGCTTGTTGTTAGATCTTGATTGATTTTGTCTCCATGTCAGGGATAGTTTACAATTACAACTAATTACGGAAGTTACTACAATTGCTCTGTGTGTAAATATGTGCAACCCTGTTGTTTTGGAGAGGCTCATATGGATCCTAATGCTGGCTGATGCTGCAGGTGTTTAATGAACTCAGAGTAAAGACTCTCTTTGGATGAATATTGGTGCTGAAATATGGAAAAAAGCCTTTCCTTAATCACCACTGCTAGAAGCAACAACCTAAACTTTGACGGTGTGTGACGGCTCACTAGTCTGATGTGAATAAAAATACACAGTCTAACTTATTGTTGGATTCAGTCCTGGACTGATCTTATCTCCATCTGGTGGATAATTTATGATTACAAGTAATTAAATAAGTTACTGGGACTGTTTTTTTTTACATGCACAAATGCAGCAGCTCTCTTGCTTTGGATACGCTAGTGTGGATTCTGCTGCTGTCTGTATTTAATAAACTCTGAGGAGAGACTCTGTGTGCTGTTTTGGGACAAATATTGGTGCTAGAATGTCTCTTAATTATTATTGCTAGCGTGTGTCTATTCGGTAATGTGACTGAGTGCAGTTCAGACTTGTTGACAGTGATCCAGAAATGATATTGGGTCCAACCCAGTAAGAATTTAACAGCAAAGTGACCAGAGTGCACATTTAGACATGAAGCCAACACATTCAGTCGCCATCAAATTGACAGAAACAAGTGCATGTCTGAAAGGGGTTTGTGAGTATAGTACGAAACTGTCAGTGCAATTTTAACTTTGCAGGAGCTGTGGAAAGTCACAGAACATTACGTTATTATATTTAACAGGATGCTTATATACCAATTAGAATAAATCCATATTTATTAGATAATCTTTAGCCACTTCAGGTCCGTCTAAGCCACATTCAGCATGCATTAGATGATTGTTAGAGCACACCACTCTGGACAGAGCAGACAAACATATTCACATTCACTCCTGCAGGCAATTCAGAGTCCTGCATGTCTTTGGAAACCCACAGAAACAAGGGTACAACATAAGAACTATACTCACAGCAATCTCTGGCCTGCCCGAGTGGGGTTCACGCAGAGGTTTTCCATTGTGGTGTCGGTTCTCACCGTGTTGCAAAACATATTCTGCTAATAGTGTATTTTCATGGGGATGATGCAGTGAGAAGTTTGTACAAGTGTTGTTAGTGGGGGCAGTTTAGATGAATAGAAAATGGTTTGCATTTGACTTTTGCTCAAATTCACATCTAATGTCGAGGGACTTCTTCACCACCAACAGAGACGGTGGAATTGTTCCTCTAGCAGCAGAGGTAGTGCATTAGTGGCCCCTGTAGGTTTGAGTCTCCGAAGTATAGACTGCAGCAGCTTTTTTTTTTGTTTAAATCACTGAGGTCATGACTGAAAGCTCGCTTAAGTGAGTGAGCAGACCCACTGGCAGCGCGTGTCCTCGAACTTTAACAACTCGCAGCGAGGTTCCCTTGAGCAAGGCATTTAACTCCTGACTGCGGCTGCAAAGATTTACCCTGGGCGCTCGCTGTAATGAATGCTTTCATCGGCTTGTTTCATACCATCTTTCACATGTTTGATCCTGGTGAGTAAATTAGTGCTGCTCGGTGTTTACAGCGCTCCAGTGGTTGTTGTGCTGCAGCGGGCAGCATCAGAATTTCAAATCTGTTTTCGTGACCTAGTATATGTCCTGTCAAACTCACCATCTGTTATTTTTCTCTGCAAGGAAAGTAGAAGCACCATAGATGGATTTTTTTTTTTTAATTGACTGAGAGGAAATATGCTATACGAATATTTGATTTTAAATATCAAGAGAGCATTACTGAAATATACGATAGTTCACCATCATTCATGCATCCACCATTCTGGCCTTGCATCTCTCTATTAATCAGTCATCCTTGAGGTGGACCTTGTGCGCTGATAGAGCAGCATAGCTCTGTACATTCCCCAGCAAAATAAAATAGAGTCCTCACATCAGATGAAAACTTAGTGGTTGCTGTTGCTGCAGTCAAACAAAACCTGAGGAGTTGACAGAGGAGACAGTAAGAGAAGCTTTTGGCACATTGGTTAGAGATATGCATCGTCAGGAGGCTTTTTGGAAAAAGGTCAATGTCCAGTGACCCAAAACTACATGTGGACGAATGGCCAAAATGCATAGAAAAGATACCAGGGTATCTGTGAACTAGGTATTAAGGTCCTAAGATCAAACAATAAAGATCACAGGGAAGAGGAAGCAGTGCTGGTCAAGAGACAAGAATTCAGGACGTCCATCCATCCATTATCTATACACTGCTTAATCCTCACTAGGGTCGTGGGGGGCTGGAGTCTATCCCAGCTGACTCAGGGTGAAGGCAGGGGACACCCTGGACAGGTCACCAGTCTATCACAGGGCTACACTTAGAGACAGACAACCAAGCACACTCACATTCACACCTACGGATTATTTAGAATCACCAATTAACCTCAACATGTTTTTGGACTGTGTGGGAGGAACCTAGAGAGAACACACGCTGCACGGGGACAACATGCAAACTCCACACAGAAAGATCCCAGGTGTTCTGACTGGGACGCGAACCGGCAACCATCTTGCTATGAGGCAACAGTGCTAACCACCGAGTCACCTTGCCGCTCGAATTTAGGACAGAATATTGGAATACTGGGAAGACATTTAAATTTAAATTGATTTATGCCTTATCATCTTTCTGCCCTGATAAACAGACAGAATGTTCTTTTTTTTTCTAACACTGCATGCAAGTCATTTTCAGCCAACACGGATGCTGCAGTGGTGGTTGCTAGGAGCAGTTATATTTGTCACCTTGACAAAAGAATCCAGTCCACGAAAGAGCTGTTGTGGTTACTGTAATCTGTTTTACAAGAAGCCGCAGAAGTTCACTAATCTCATCCATCTCTATTCAGTCATTTTGTTTCAAATGTCTTCTCGCTCCGGCGCAGGAACATGACATTTCTATTCATAACGATTGTGCCTGCAAAGCTTTGATTGGCAATGTTGTTTGTCAGAGAGGGAAACGGACATTTATCGACACAAATTCTGACCTATTTGCTTCTGAATCTTGTTCTGCATCAGACAAGGCATTAGCGATGTACTCAAGAGTCTTTTTTTTTTTTTTTTTACGAAACTCTACAAACATCTTTTAACAAACAGCAGATGTGCTTCTCATCCCAGCGGTTTGAGTTTGTGTTTCCTCTTTTAGCTGACTTCATCCGCCCACCTTGTGACTAAATAATTCACTGTCTTTTCTGACTGACTTCCAACGTGAAATTACAATACAGAACCCAGAATCATACCTGAACTGGGTTGACAGCGGGACAACGCAGAGCCTGCCGTGCAGCACAATGTGTGCAGTGGCTGCGAAACTCTGCCATGGCACAGGGGACAGTGGCTTATCACTCAGACACAGGAAAGGAGATAAAGGAAAAAAGTGTGAGGACTGAAACTTCCAAGCTAAGTGTTGTATCTTCAAAACACATCAGCAGAGGGTAGAGACACCCACGACTGGCTCAAAGGACTTTAGATCGGCAGATAAATACAAAGCAGTATTGACAGGTTATCTGGTAAATGTAAAAAACAGATGTAAATTTTTTTAAAAAGTGATGCCATTAGGGACCAGCAAAAGTGGAATGAACCGACATGGAAAATGGGTCTCAGAGTTTCTTGCAGAGACTTAATTCATTTATAAAATATACATATAAGTGGAGGATTGGTTTATTTCCAGCTCTGAATCACAATTATTTTAATGTCTATCAGTGATGTGCTGGAAAACTCTATTATTCCAAACATATACGCTGCTGAAATCAATATTTCTTCCATAATATTTCATTACTATTAGCACTGACAAAGTACACGGTGAACTGAGCAGCCATTTTAGTCCCTGCCAGTAGTGCTTTGGAATCCCAGAGTGCATGTACACTCACCGAACACTTCATTAGCAACACCTGTGTACCTGATTATTCAGACATTTATGCGATGAGCTCAAAATCCTGCATAAAAGTCCAGCATCCAAATAGGGAGGGAAAAAAATGTGATCTCAGTGACCTCGACCGTGGCGTGATTGCTGGTGCCAGACAGGCTGGTTTGAGCCAAAAAAATAAGTCACTAGAGTTTACTCAGGATCTGAAAAAAAAAAAACATCCGGTTCTGTGGACAAAAAAACTACAGTAACTCCACCAGATAACTGAGCTATTCAACCGCGCTGAGCAAGAAAACAGCTCAGACTCACAACGCGTTCAAAACCATATCAGGCACTTCTGTCAGCCAACAAAAGAAATATGAGGCCACAGTGGGCACAGGCTCACCAAAACTGGACAGACAGTTGATGGAAAAACAGATGAATCTCCTTCTCTGCTGAGGCCACAGACGACAGGCTCTGAATTTAGTGGCGGCAGCATGAATCCGTGGACCCAACATGAAGAGTGTCAACAGTGCAGGCTGCTCCTGGTTGGTGTGAAGATGAAGGGGATGTCTTCTTGGACACTTTGGGCCTCTCAATACCAATCAAGCAAGAGTATTGTTCCTGATCATGTCCGTGTCCACAGTTCACCGTCTTCTAATGGGTAGTTTCAACAGCATAATGTCACAAAACAAAAGGCACGCCATGATAGAACCACCTTTGGGAGATTTGCAGCGTGAATGTGCAGCTGATCAATCTGCTGAAATGATTCGGTGCAATCGAGCGGGCTCTCAAAAGACATTTTCTAACTTCTCATCAAGAATCGAGGCTGTTTGAGAGCAAAAGGGACATGCAGCTTCACTGAAAGTCAACTAAGTGACAGAGTGGCAAGGAACTCACAGAGTCAAATAACTAAAAAAACAGGACCGGTACAGAGACTAAATGACGACAGTATCCAGAACAATTCACGGAAATCACATTTGTTGATCAGATAAAGACACATTGAGATGTATGTGTAAGTTAGATGCATTTAATATAAGATTCTGTCAGAAACTTTGATTTGTTTGGTCAAAATATGTGACAATAGTTGACACTCAGACATGCATACTCCAAAATTATGCAAATTAAGAAAATTTGGCAATAAAACAGTATGAATGTGTGTGAATTATGTTTACTTTAATAAGTTAGAGATGGATGGATGGATAGATAGATAGATAGATGGATGGATGGATGGATGGATGGATGGATGGATGGATAGATAGATAGATAGATAGATAGATAGATAGATAGATAGATAGATAGATAGATAGATAGATGGATGGATGGATGGATGGATGGATGGATGGATGGATAGATAGATAGATAGATAGATGCGCCATCATATAAATAGAGAAATAGAAGTCAGAAAGCTTGTCAGTATTCGAGTCACAGCCTCAGCCTTCCTTCACATGTCCACTGTGTATTCCCCTCCAATTAGCATCATAATTAGCAACATTGGATGCTAATCCATGTCTAATTGGTTTTGATAGATCTCTAGAAACCAAAAGAAATCGTAGTGCAGCCTCTGCCCTTGGACTGCAGCAGAAGGGCAGTTAGTTATCCTGTTTTCTCACTGGCTGTTTATCATTCAAACATATCCTTTCAAATACAGCTCACAGTTTAAAGTTACAGTAAACGCCAAAAGGTCACAGTTGATTAAGCAGTTTTTTTTATCTTATTTCATTTGCAGCCTTTCAGCTTAAGAACACTGAGCTTTGTTGAAAGTAAAGCTGCTGAAATCAACATATGTAGAGCTTGCTTTATTCTTCATTTGGAGCAGTTCTATTTTCTCAGCATGGCAGAAATATCCTTTCTAACTGTGAAAATCCTCTGTTCTCTCGCTCACAGCAGGAATCCACACAAAGATTTCCACTGCAAGGCTTTCCCCTGTCTCGCAGTGGTACTGCAGGTCATGGTACATCCAGGCTTTTTGACTGTGACAATCACGTCTGCTCCTGAAGGCTGGGGAGAAGTCTTATTCAGTCGAAGGTGATACAGTTTGTGACACTGAAAGTGGTTGAATCCTCTGAACTTCCTTGACAGCAAAGTGAGATTGTTTCTTCCTTGGTTCGTATCTCGGAACAAAGGATGTTATAACTGGAACAGACTGATATGAAAGTCTCGGGCGCTTTGACATCAAAGACAGTTAGACCTTTTTATACGATTTCCACCTGAAAAACATCCCAGAATTCAGTGGGTGACAGCTCCACCACTGATACACAACAGATTCTATGGATAAGAGACACTTGGAATAATAGAGCAATATAATAAGTCTCTATTATTAGGCCGGAGCAAGGTCTGAAATGCATTTTAGCTTCAGCTTCATCCAAATTATAGAGTAAAGAACAGCTGACACTGATGTAGCTGGACATATTCTAAAAACTTCCGGCATGTGATTTATCTGAATAAAAACGACACATTTATTTTATTATAATTTTTTTTTATCAGAGTAATATCAGGTGGCCTTGTTAATGAATGTGTCATGCTTAGCAAACTTTACATGACAATAAGAGGCATGGCCTGGTCTCAGTGGAGAGGGTTAAGTACGTACAAGGACTTGCTGCAAACATAGATGTATTCAATATTTTAATCCGAAACATTATAATTTGATTTGAAAGTGGTGAAGCTCCAAACCTCTTCCCTTATTTATGACTTGTTTTCATGCGCTTACAAGCCGAGCAACATGTCTTTGATGTGATGCACATTCACGCCAATGGTTTCGCACTGGGCCACCCATCAACAGGTGATAATGAGCCACGATGCAGCAATGCAACATGAGACTAGTAGGCATGATGACGATGCACATGATGTTGAATTTGAAGCTTTGGTTGAAGGAAGAACACGCATTTAACATGTTTGTTAGACAAGAGTTTGTGTAATTACTGCAGAATGGAGAGAAACACTATTAGTTTATGAGAAAACTCCACACGCAACCCTGAGGTTAATGACAGCTACTCCAAATAAACTGTGGTAAGGTGTTGTTGGGGCACAGTGCTTCCCTTGATATCAAGCATAACAATTGGCCGAAATGAACAGTTCACTGGGTTGAACTCCCACATAGCCGCGAAACAAGGCTGGAGCTGCAGTTACAAAATTTAACCTCACAAATTTTTAATGTTGTCCTGTCTCCTGTTAAATGAATAATCCATGGATATTAAGCACACGTGGCTTCTCCTCTTATTAGAGCTCATTAGATCCTTCAAGCTTCAAATGAAATTACATGTACATTTAAGGCAGGCTGGTCCCTGAACTGTCAAATTCATTCACGTAACCGTAGGACTGCGGCAGGCCTGTGCATTCACAACGGACACATGTGTAATATGCTCAGACAGAGTAGCCG
This sequence comes from Stegastes partitus, assembly GCF_000690725.1. NCBI lineage: Eukaryota > Metazoa > Chordata > Actinopteri > Pomacentridae > Stegastes > Stegastes partitus. Next base: position 239,020 of record NW_007578543.1, on the reverse strand, counting down.
CCCTTAAAGGCAGAAAATACAGTAACCTGTTTAAAGTTGCATTATCTTTGGGGAACATCGTGTTTACCAGCAGTTCAATAGATAGGAAAACACGTCTTAATATTTCAAGTAGTTTTAATTTATTTATGTGCTTCGATTTAAACGATTACACAACGAGTACATCCATATGGTAGCTGTAGCTCTATTAGCTGTTTTTGTATCTTTACAAGAGAAAAGTGAGTATTTTAATCAAAGGAGATGTATAATTTATACCGCAGACATTGGTTTTCTGAGCCCTGAGGTAGAATTAATAGAATATACAGCATAATGGCTACAATAATGAGCAAATTAACATCCATTCTAGTATCAAATTGTAAATCTCATTTTGTGCATTAACACGCAGAGGGACAAGTAAACAACCTGATCATTTCAAAATTAATTTCCTTATGCACGAGGAGATTTATCTCATATATTACGTACCCACATTAACTTGGCCTAAATTAGCTTCACAGCTTAAGTTAATGCATTTACACTCTGTTTTTGTGATAATGTCATTCTACACCGATCGCTCTGACAAAAAGGGAGAGGGAGGATGACGAAAAAGAAAAAGCTTCCCGAGCCCTCACTGATGAAACATTTATCCCGTGCACACTGTTTATGCTTTGCCTGCTTATAGATGAGGCAGGAACAGCTGGCAGGTGAGGTAATCTCCACTGAAAGTAATGCAGAGAAATCCTGCCGGTTCCATGTGCAATAGATCCAGTCACCGAGGATGGAAAATACACAAGAAGCCAAACAACGGGCCTGCTATGTGGAGCAGCAGTATGAGGCTTTTGTTGACTGCTATTGTTGTCAAATTGTCTTTTCTTCTTGAAATATGTAAATTTGTACATGGCAACAAAGCAAAAATATAAACTGTAGTTGAATGTAAATGTCTGGTACTTATATGGCGTATTTCTGCCTTAGTGGTTCATACATTCATGCACCAGTGGCGACAGATGAGAGGTGGGAGCAACTTTAATGCCACTTTGACATGTTGGGTGGGATCAAACTGCCAATCTTATGATTAGAGGACAACCCGCTCTACTACCTGAGCCACAGCCGCCCTGTAAAAGAGTGGAACATTCAGTAGATTGGTGCACGAGAGAGAGATCTAATGATTTATATTATTTAAGGCCCATTCACATGCTGTAATATTAGTGTGGCGCTAAATTGACCACCTGGCATTTGCAGTCTAACCTAACTTTTACAAAATAGCTGAAAGACATTTAATAAATTAGGAAACAAACTATATGGCATTGCTGAAAACTAGGGTAAATAAAGTTTTCATTAAATAGTAATTATTTAGTCAATGTCAGGGCTGCAAGGTGGCGCAGTGGTTAGCACTGTTGCCTCGCAGCAAGAAGGTCGCCGGTTCGCGTCCTGGTGAGGACACCGGGGATCTTTCTGTGTGGAGTTTGCATGTTCTCCCCGTGCAGCGTGGGTTCTCTCCGGGTTCTCCGGCTTCCTCCCACACAGTCCAAACACATGTTGAGGTTAATTGGTGATTCTAAATTGTCCGTAGGTGTGAATGTGAGTGTGCTTGGTTGTCTGTCTCTAAGTGTAGCCCTGTGATAGACTGGTGACCTGTCCAGGGTGTCCCCTGCCTTCACCCTGAGTCAGCTAGGATAGACTCCAGCCCCCCATGACCCTAATGAGGACTAAGCGGTGTATAGATAATGGATGGATGGATAGTCAATGTGACATGCAGAGATCATGTTATATGCTAGTAAACTCAATTTACCTGTTGCTCTACATTTCAGCTATACCTGAGTTGTGAGTTGTGACCAAGAGAATGTGAAAAAGCCAAAACGAAATGAGAGTTAGGAGCTCAGACATCCAACAGAGATCGGAATAAAGTCGATGCTCCTTTACATCAGAATGAGTCAGCTCAGGTGGTTCAGGGATCTGACGAGGATGCCTCCGGGGCGCCCTCCTTTGGAGCTTTTTTTTCGGGCACACGCAGATGTTAGAAGACCCCGAGGTAGACCAAGAACTTGTGAAGGGATTACATATCTCTTCTGACGCGGGGATGCCTTGGAATACCCCCAGGAGGAGCTGGAAAACATTGCCGCGAAGAGGGATGTTTGAAATACCACGCTTAGCTTGCAAGAAAATGAATTAATGGACTAACACTCTGCAGGGGAATTCAGCTGTACTCTAAGATAGGTATCAGTCCTCTTCTTGCTCAGTAAGGCTGCAGTCCATCATGTTACGGGCTTTTGTGTAATTCAAGTTGTTCACTGCAGAGATTTTGATCCTTGAATTCAGCCTTTAAGGCAAAAGTTAAATGCCTCCTTCCAGGCACGATAAGCATCCTGGTAAAACCGCAGCAAGACTGAGATAAGTGCTGCCTCAAGAGCAAACTTTCCATAACGTACGAGTTTCAGAGGTCAAAGAAATACAAATATGAAGCCAACACATGAGTGCACTTTTTAAGTTTGTGAACATGAAACCAGTCTCTGTCAATACACCGACAACTGCTATGAGCTGGAGGGAGATGAAACTGCAGAAGGAGAAGAAATATGTGCTTAAAAATTTGAGTGAAAGTCCGTGAATATCAGAGCGTCGTGATATATTGTGTGCAGATAGTGGATGTAATGAAATATATATATATGTTTTTTTAAGGCAACACCTACACCCTACATATACTACAGAGTTTTGGGAGTCAGAGACAAAACAAGATGGTGAGCTTTTGTACAGCACAACATAAGAACGAAGCACATGCCACATAAATTATAGAAATAGAAGGCTAGCCAATGTTTCCCCTTTCGTTCTGCTCACGTCTGGTGTAATCGGTTTCATTGATTGGAATGGATGTGTAGTGTTGCAGCAGTTGCTTTGTGTTTCATTTGCTGAAGTATTTATTCTTTCTAAACACCCTTTTGTTACTGACACTATTCTCTAACTCCTCAGTTAACAGAACTAGTTTTACCATGATCTACTGTGAGACACTGTATGTGTCATGGTCTGAGTTGTTGTACTTTGCTTCCTGTTTAATTTTGAAATTCTCTGTCCTCATATGTCTTTGGTTGCTTTACTTCCTCCCCTTTTCTGATTGGTTCCACCTGTGTCATGCTTCCTCTTCAGTTCTGTATCTTACTTGTGTTCATGTAGCAGATCCACCTGCCAATCCATCTGTCCCCAGTGCCTTTAGTTTGGATTACTTTCTTACGTTATGGACTTATTTTTGCTGGATCACCAGCTGCCTTGCCTTTGGTTTGTTCACCTGTCTGCCGCAGTCACGTAAGTTTTTGATTTCCTGATCGCCCCCTGACAATATGTCTCATTCCACACCAAGTGTTTGTTGTTGTTTTCCCTCCTGAGATGTGGAAATCACTGCTGGACAGCATTCTTTTGACAGGACTTTTGCTGACTGGAGTCTTGTGTTCTTTATTTAGTAAATTCTGTATTTGTGATGAAGCTGTTATTCTGTCTCTCAGCAAACAAAGCTTGGTGTTCTAATCTTATGATGGTGCCTGATCTTACTTTAGATACAGCTCATCCAGTTCTCAGAAAGTGCTTTAGAGCTGCATGCACTGTCCCCTTTAGAAACCTTCAGTCTCACAGTGATCAGACGCTGATGCTAAAGACTAGAAGAACATTTTGACTTCTGAAACTTTCAGGTAGTTTAAATGCCACATTTGGCATCACAGTGCTACTTAGTGAGCAAGGTTCTGCTGAAAACTTGAGGATTATTGATAAAAGTTAAAATTTCTGTAGCTTGATTTTCATGAACAACCTTCTGATGAGTCAATCAAATCCATCTCGTTCATCAAGAGTCTTCATCAGGGGGGTATGTTTTGTATTTTGGTGACAGGCAAAGACACATGGTTCAGAAAATATCAGTAGCAGACTTCACCAATGATCACAGATTATTTGATCTACTTGTTGAAAATTTAGAATTACTGACGTTATGAAAAACAGAAAAATTTCAAGCTTTTATCTTTATCAGCTCCTGAGATGTTATTATTCAAACATCAATATTTCACTGTGGGAGAAAAAAACCTGCAGAAAGTAGGCTGACAGGCTTTTTTTTTTTTTTTGTATTATTATTATTTATCATGGAAAGCATTTATGATAATTTTTTATTATCACATATCTTCCTAAAAATATACATATTTTATGCTTTAGGAATTTCATGCAAATCAGAGATGGCCTAGCTAAAATTATTCAAAAAAATATGACAATAGGAGGTGGAATGACTCATCTGAATGTCATGTAAATGCTGCTGCAGTGAAAGAGTAGCACTCAAGGAAATCAGACTTTATCGAATAGTGAACGATGCCGATGCCACAGATGTGCTTCAGTTTGATTGCTGACCTGAGAAACGGTGCAAAGTTTAAATACTTGTCATCAGTTCTTGTGTTTTAAAATTCTCAAACCTTACTTCTATTTTTATACTAAAATATAACAATCTGTTCTCGACTTACTACTGTTGATGGAAAACAAACAGAAGCCCGTCTTAGCGTTGCTGTGCATTCTCTAAAAGACAAAACCATGGCAACTCGTGCAAATAGCCACGTCTATGCTTGATCACTCACATGTGGATTTATTCAGCGTTGATGTAAGTTAGTTCCTAGATCTCTGTTTGGGCTCTAAGGTACCTGTTGAAATGATGCCCCTAGAAAAGCTAAACTTTTGCAAAATACAATACAGTTCAGTTTTACATGGCCACCTTTTGTGGGGGTAGATAGAATACTGGGCAGACAAATTGTAAATTGGAAAAATATATGTGTATTGAATGTTTTTTTAAAAGCACTTACATTGAATTTTTTTGATTCAAGCCACAGTATAACCACCTCCATGGCGTTATTAAGGTGAACGTCTTGATTTGAGAGAAAATCTTTAGCAACACTGGCAGCATGGCCACTGAGCGCACATCACTCATTCTCTTCTTACAGCAACCACAGAAACCACTATTAGGTTACCTCATGAGTTATGGATTACAGGAACAGAGCAGGTAACAGGCAGTGTGGCAAGAACACAACTCCGCAACAAAGACTACTCGGCAACATGATTATTTGTTATGAAGCGGGTCTGAAGGCATCTAATGGTAACAGGGTAAATGGTAGAAAGTGGAAAAAGTTCAAAGAAATGCAGGGAAATGGGGAAGTGAAAGGCAGAAAGAGAGGCTGAATGGGCAAAATAAACAATACCGAGGAAGAAATCTTGACATTTGGGAGAGAGAGAGATTAGGACAGACAGTGAAAAGGATTATTTTATGTACTTTTCTCTTCTGTTTTGAAAGCAGACAGAGAAAATGTTGGCACAGGCTGCCAAGTTGTCATCTGCTGGAATTCAACAGTGTGACTGCACTGTATCAGTATCTAGTCTAGAACACTTTTGCTGAAACATAATTTGTAAAATCCCATCCTTAAATGGTGCATATGCAAAGAAACACATAATTATCTGTACCATTAAAAAGGCATCAGACGTTCAACAGTGCACCGGCGGTTCTTCTCCGTGTTGTGATTGCTTGTGGTGAATTCCTGATCACGATGTCATCGTGCAAACCCACTGTACACCATCTGCTAAAACGACACTTAAAAGAATGTTTTTTCCTCCATATATTCTTGTTTTTGTTAGTCAGTTGCAAAAAAATGGAATACACTTGGTAGAAAAACAACACATAAATGGAGTACACACTCCCATCTGTTAATTTTGGAAAGCAATTACAGAGATCTTTCATCCTGTGCAAATTGGCAATTAGCATTGTGCAAAAAATTAATGGGCTAAAGATAAATTGACAACATTGTCTTTAATCAGAGCTTAGTCTGATTTGAGAAACAGTCAGGAAACTCCACTCTGAAAGGCTTTTCTTTGGTTTTTGTTTTTTTTTTTTTGAGAGGTTGTTTATTTAAAGCAACATTGCTGAGTTGCTACAGTTAGTTTCTTAAAATTGGCCCTCTATGAATTGGTTGTTGAGAGGTTTCCAAGGATGGGGCCCCTGGAAATTAGTGTGTCCAGGGTTTGGTTTTTGCATTTTCTTCTCACTTCATTTGTACTTTAAAGTTTTAAAAGAGAAACCACTTCTAATCCCGTCTTCTCTCTTTCAGGTACTGCAGACTTTTGGGTTTCTGACCCAATTATCAGCTGTGGATTTCCTGCCATCAACATGAGGAACAAGGACGTCAATCTTTGTTCACATGGTGTTGAAGAAAACATTGACTGTGCACTTCATTCCAGATGTGTGGATTGGTTGTAGCTATTTGCATTTTAACTTGCGAATGGTCCTCAGCTGTTGGGACGATGTTGGAAGGAAGAAAGCTACTACATGATAAGGAAAACCTATTGTCCACACAAAGTTAAATGTAGTGAACCGTGTTATGGAGTTCTTGGCAACATTTCTTGGGAAACTGTACAGAATGATTCTTTGGACCACACCATGTGGACACTCCAGGCTACCCTGCACTGTGAGAAGGACTGTAAAGCTTTGGGTTTGAGTGTGTTTGTGGGTGTGTATACCCGTAGTGGTATGACACAGCGGAGGTGAGAGGGGAAGACGTTTCCAGACCATTCTTTCTTTACAATGAGAGTTCCAGCCGGTGTGGCTGCAGTTTCCTGTCTTTGTCCTCTGGTGGTCCTCCTATGTGTCGTCTCCCAGAGTTGTTATGGGACCCAGGTCAATCTGAGCCCTCACACTAACCCCGACCCCAGCCTGCACCCAAACCCAAGGCTCAAATCACCGACCGAACCAACCCCGCTCCCAAGCACCAGTCCTGACAAATTCATGTCTGCACTGAAGCCAAGCCAGCTCTTGGGCTCCGGCCAAAGCCTCCAGAGCAAGTCTCAGTTAAAACCTGGACTTGATATCACATCCAATGTTCCAGACAACTATGGGTTCAACAAGAATTTTCCATTGGCTATCTCCCAGCCTGCATCAAGCTCAAACACTAGACTCAAGCCACAGCATCCACCCAAACAAAGTTCTAATTCAAGGCAAGGTCTGGGGTACAAAGCAAATCCTTATCAAGTAACAACAAATACCATGAGCAGTCCTAAGCAGTCTTCAAAAATCAACCCAAAACCAAGGCCTGGATCACTGCTGCAGCCAAAGTCAAAGGCTGTGATTGGCCCTGAGGGCGACACTGATACAGCCCCTAAAACTAAATTATCTTCATTGTCCAGTCCTAATCAGAGGTCTAACTCATCTGGCACTGTCAACTCCAGGACCAACAACAGCCCAGCTTCACTATCCAGTCCTAAATCCTCTTCCAAACTCCGATCTTCTTCACAAGCAAATGCCAAATCTAACTCAAAGACCTTCAGCCCAAACTCCAGACCATCACTTACAGCACAAAGAAACCAGACCAGGTCGTTGGACACAGACAAGGATTCCCACCATTGGCCCAAGAGAAGCTGGATCTGGAACCAGTTCTTTGTTCTGGAGGAACACATTGGACCTGAACCACAGTACATCGGAAAGGTAAGAAAGAAAGATTGTTTTCCTTCCCATTCAATTAATAGCACCAAGAAATACACTTTATTTTCCTGATATCCTATTCGTCTTTCCTGAACATGTGTTGAGCACAAAGCATTTGATGTCATCTTAATTTAGATGATGTGCCTGGTTTGGAAGCAAAATGCAGATTCTGTTGTTTCTTGTGCTGCTTCCATTTTCTCTATAAAGATGCTGCTACATCCTTAATGCAGCATCCAGAATCCATTTGTTAAGGGGACATGCATTTTAATGCATTCTCACATTACAGGAATTGTTTTTATTGCACAAATGTTTTTGGAAAGAAGCAGCAGCATGTGGTGCCTTCTGCACATTTTTTAAAACTACCAAAAGTAGTCATGAAAATCAGAAATTTCATCATTCTCTTACAAACCTGTCAAAATTAGGTTTGTTGGAAAATATTGCCGAATCGCCACATTGTGTTGTTTCTGGCAAAGCGTTTGTTTGATTACTGTTGCGATGTGTTGCTGTGTGGGTCTGTACCACATTTGGTAGTCGTTCTGAGAACAGCTGGTGAGGTCAAAAGACAGTTTCTGTGGTTTTTGTTCAAAAATGAAATCGGCAACCTGTGGACAGTCAGAGAAGGCAAACAAATTGAAAAAGGGAACAGGCAGTCAAACAAAACAAACAGGCAGAGATTAGTGCCGGGGTAATCGAGCAAATGAGTGAAGCTGGGAGATTGGGGTCAGATGCAGGAAGGTTTTAGTGAACTGAATAAGAAAATATTAAATATAGAGGAAATCCTGCTAGTATGTTCAGCACATTTCTTTCTAGTGCAGGTCTCTTTGGATTGAATTTTTCTACATATTTATTCAAAAAAAAAAAAGTTTTTCAGACAGCGGTGAAGTGGTTAGCGCTGCTGCCTCACAGCAAGACGGTTCTGGTTTAAACCTTCTGGTCTGCTGGGGCCTTTCTGTGTGCAATTTGCATATTCTTCCTGTGTAGCATGCATATTAGGTTAACTGATGCTTCTAAATTGCCCGTAGGTGTGAATGTGAGCATGAGAGGTTGTCTTTCTCTCTGTATTAGCCCTGTGACAGATTTGCTGACCCTGACGACCAGGCTGTGCCTCACCTCTCGCCCCTTGTCAGCTATGATTTTGCTCTTATTTGTCTATTTACTGCACCTTAAGGATGTTAAGGAGAAGAAAAAAAAGCTCTCATAAACCGATGCCTTTTTGCGTGTTATTCTCAAATTAGACAGGATAATTTGTCTTAGATTGATTTATTCCTATGCTCATTATTTCTCCAAAGGGACGGGGAGTTCAGTAATCCCTGAATAAGAAGGTGATTTATTTTTGATGAGGAAAAAGTAAAGAGTATTGTGAGCAGCAAAATTTTCTCCTCAGCTGATAGAAACAAGAGCGAACCAAATCATTTACATGCTGGCCAGGACTCAAAGCTTGGCCCGTAGAGATGCCTAGATTAGGGTTGGGAAGGTTTAACAGAAGAAGATAAAGAACCAAGGCTTTCCATCACCTTCAGGACAATGCTAGCAGGGGAAGAAGTAAGAACTTCTGTTTAGTCAGCTTTTGGCAGATTCTAAGAAAATCCCATTAGGATTAGGACCTACATTTTAAATGCACTTACAAATAATACAACAATAAAATAATTAGTGATGCACGATATCAAAATTTCTGGCTGATACCGATATCCAATATTAAGATTTCTGATATCGCGATAACCGATATTACCGATGTCGATATTCAATTTTGTTCACACCAAAAAATTGTTATAAGTAAGCACTGTGAGAAAACTATTGAAAAGAAGTTACCAAGTTAGACCACATAGTCTTCTTTATTACATAACAAAAGTAAAACATATTTAAACATATTTAATGTTCAAGTCCACGACCATTTAAGTAAAAACATCTGTGAAATAGAAACCAATGTCAACTGTAGAGACGACGGCACTAATGTTAGACAATCATCGGTTTTTCACATCGGCTAAATTTGTTCATCGGACTGATACAGACATTAAAAACACTAATATCGGCCGATACCGATGTGGTCGCCGATATATCGTGCATCCCTAAAAATAATAGTTTGAGTAGAAATATGATTTTTAACAAACATCATTAAAATATTTGCTTTTTTTTTGCATTGCTCGCATCAGTTTAATGCAGAACATTTAGTAGATTGTAAAAAGTACCGTGCGTCTCAGCTGTAATAATCATTATTTTTGCAATGATATCTGTGTTGTGTATTCTACATGTATTATTCATTAGACATACGCTGTATACTGAAGCAAAGTCCTCCACTTTTTGGTGCGTCTTCAAACAGATCAGCGCTTCACAGTTACCGCAAGCCTCCAGTTGTTTAATTGCTGTTATTTCCCACTATTTTTTTTTTTTTTTAAAAAAAAGGTCAAAACACATTTTCTGTGGAGAATGCAAATAAATGCAGAGCTGCAGTTTGAAGTGGAAAATGTTGAATATCCTTCAGGAGGAAAAACTGTTAGAGAGCAACCTCAGAGGGACAATCAAGAAAAAATGCCTAAGCCTATTATCCAGTACAACCAACCAGGGGAAGTCTCTCTCTGTGTAGATCTGAGGGAGGGATTAATGTAATGAATGTAAAAAACAGAAGTGTGTGTGTGGTACTCAGATAGAATGGCTTATCCTTGCAAATGTCAGTGCTTTAACAGCCATTGCATTTCCTGGCAAGACACAAACCTCCACTGCACCAAGTGTCATGACATTACCAGAATGCTAGCGTTTAGACTGCACACAATTTGTACATTCGGTTACAGATATAATAGCTATATGTTCTTGAGTGGTGGAAGGCCCTGAAAGGATTGGTAATCCAGTTAGTCAGAATAGCTTTATGCTGTAGAATCCATTTGTCATCATATAGCTAAAAGCATTTTACTGGAGAAACGCTAACATTTGTCTCCATGCGCTTACATTTTCTGGCAATGTATGAATTTTGCTTTAATTCAAAGAAACGCTCCACTGTGGGATCATATTGCAGTATTTTAGATTTAAAGCTTCTTTGATGATGAACACATCTTAGATTTTGGTTTGAAAGATTCACTATCAGTCAGATGCAGCTTGTTTGTTGTGCACCAAGAACTGTTCATTGTGTTGGATAGACTGAGCGATGCACCGCTTTCTGTACGCTGGAAATGAATACGTCCTGTAAGTGCATACTGTTTTTTCAATGCAGCGTATCTATGTACATACGCTGCATTGAAAGATGCTCCATCATTAGGTGGTGTTTATGTAATCCCTCTATTCAGGCATGTCTGTCTGAGCAAGATGTAAAGTATTCCATTGACACTGTTTTTCTTTTTTCTTAACATATCTGAACAAGCAAACATTTGATTCTTCTTTAAACTGTGTAGATAAATGTTGTATACTTGATTTACCCCCACAAGGAAATTTGGCTTTTAAGCAACTTATTGCACAAAAATAGATTTAATATTTTTCTGTGGAAAAAAAAGCAAGTCCTCAGGAGCTAGTGTTCCCAACTTTAACAGAAAAACAAACTTCCTGTAGGTTTTTGCACAAGTGTCCATAAATCTTTAACATCTGCTTGCAAAATGTTAGACTGATTAAAACCCTTGAACTTGTCTCTGTGGATCAAACTTTTAGATATTTAGAAAATGAAAATAATCCATTTCTGCCCTAAATGGTTTAGATGTAGCTCTACACTCTACTCTGGTTTTCTTTACACCCTGTTTCTCTTTATCTTCTAATGAAGAATAACGATACAGACAGTTTCACCCTGAAAGTTGACCAGATTGGTTCTTCAGATATGTTACATATGAATCCCCAGAAGTCTGAAACCATGTTTTCAAAAGTAGTCAGCGACACACACTGCAATTGCACAGTGGAAATGCACAGGTAAGGTACTTATTTCGCTCATAAGACTTTAGAATGTAATAAAAAATAGCAATAATAACACTATATGGACATGTTAGTATTAGAAACAAGATTTTATTTTATTTTATTTTTTTCTTGACTTGACCTTAACTAGCTGCAGGGTGGGGAGCATAGCTCACCACGCTAAGCAGGCCCCTTCCTGCACCGGGCAATGGTCCCGGAGTCGGAGGCTCTGAGTTCGAATCCCGCTCGGGGCTGATAACACTTTTTTTTGGGCTGCAAGGTGGCGCAGTTGGTAGCACTGTTGCCTCGCAGCTAGAAGGTTGCCGGTTCACGTCCCGGTGGGGGCACCGGGATCTTTCTGCGTGGAGTTTGCATGTTCTCCTCGTGCAGCGTGGGTTCTCTCCGGGTTCTCCGGGTTCCTCCCGCACAGTCCAAAAACATGTTGAGGTTAATTGGTGATTCTAAATTGTCTGTAGGTGTGAATGTGAGTGT